>NW_026732024.1:0-308421 GCF_028476545.2 Physella acuta
CTAGCCAACCAACCAATCTAACCAGCCAACCACACGACCAACCATCCAACCACACATATAACAAGCCAACCACTCATAATCAGCCAACCACACGCCTAGCCAACCAACCAATCTAACCAGCCAACCACACGACCAACCATCCAACCACCAGTTTAAAATCCCGCGTGAGAATCGAGTGACCAACTGCTCAGATCAAGGCCGATCGACGGCTCGCATCAAGGCCGATCGATGTCCTAACAAGGCCGATTGATGTCCTAACAAGGCCGATCGATGTCCTAACAAGGCCGACAAGAGCCAGATGTGTCGAGTGATATAAATTCTCGCGGACATAAACTGTGGGAACCCCCACACTGCAGGCAATAAATTGTGCAGCAATCCCATGGGACATTCAATGAAGGGCCGCCACACCGGTGGCATTTGCATATTTCAGTAGCACTGCGTAAATATTTCAATAAAACAATCCCATAAAAGTGGTAGCGGCTAACATACGCGAGGTAACGTTTGAATTGCTTTTCGTTATTTGGAATTACTCACAAAAAGTACGACTGTTTTTGCTTAAATTCTTATCAATATTTTACAAATATGTTATTTGTTTCCAAGTCTAATTATTTGAGTGTGTCTATTCTATGATTAATTAACGGATGCTGATTGCCTGTAAATAAATCTCAGACAGAAACTGACCACAAAATCAAACTTGCCAGCTACTATGCTACCACTGACCAGGAATAAATCGAGGGTATAGATAGAGGACAAATGCAGTATGTCCACTTTTTAGGTCAAATCGATGTACAATTTTACTGATGCTGTCAATAATACAACCTACAAGAACACTCATGTACAATGTCAGAAAAGTAGAATGCAAATATTTTATGAATGTTTAAACATAATATTTTGTATTATTTTAATATTGGAAAATATTTCTCGAGATTATGTTTTTTCTGGAAATACTGCGTTTGTCTTCTATACCCTCGAAATGTGGTCTCTAAACCAAGGGAGGTAATCTATATTTATTTCTGACTAGAGACCACCACAAACAGCAACTGATGTATGTGATTATCTCCCCTGTACAAAGAGATTTATGCAAGCGGAATTCTTCCAACATCCACCAATGTGCGTGATGGCTACGTCCTACTGGCAGATGCTGTAAACAAATTTAAAAAAAAAACAACATACGTTTTATTTTTTCATCGTTGAATTTTTTTCTCCCCCCCCCCCATTCCTTCATGCTCACCCCCCCCCCCCCCCCCTCCCTCATGCTCATCCCCCCCCCCCTCCTGCAAATTTGAGTTTAGCTCAGGTGCTGTCTAACTCCGAGCTAATTTGTTTTCACGCACGTTTCCTCATCTATTTATTTAAGTCAACGCTCTTTCACAGCTGGGAAAATGAAAAACCGCCTGAGCTAATTTGTGCCTGAATCTTAATTAGGAAGGCTCATAGCCACCCGGATACGCTGCGATCTTTAAAGACTTCACTCTACAGTTTATAGTTAGTCGCTATTATTAACTTGTCTGTATCTCAGTAAACCATGTTCTGAAGTTTAAAAAAAGTGAAGATGTATTTGTCCTTATTACAAGATGATAAGGAAACCAGTCTAATACAAGTGCGTGCAGATCACAACAGGTGGTGCGGCAATGCTCAATCAGATTCAATCAGGACAAATAAAACCCCAGGGTATTCGTGGAAGATGCTGGCTTCACACAAGTAGGAGTCATTCTTTAGGCATAAACGAAACAAATAAATACTTTATATTATATATATATATATATATATATATATATATATATATATATATATATATATATATATATATATATATATATATATATGTGTGTGTGTGTGTGTGTGTGTTACGGTCAAAGCCAGAAGTCGGCCAATGCGCGCATTGGCCAATATCGCCTCCCATTGACCGGTCAAAGTCCGAAACTTTGCTTTGACCGTACCATATATATATATATATATATATATATATATATATATATATATATATATATATATATATATATATATATATATATATATATATATATATATACAACTATTTATTCAGAGAGAGTCGGTATAGGCCTACATTATTTAGAAAGCAATAACACAAGATAGCTCCGTTTATCCAATTGAAGAGTTTAAATTTAATATTAGCCATTCATTAGATATCTATAATTTTATTTTCCAAAGCAGCTTTTTTAAAAAAACTTGGAAATTGTTTATGATGACGTATATCTCCGTGAGTTAAATTTAGCTCAAATGTAGAGATAAGAAAAACTAGCCTCTATCCATACATCATATTGGGATATGTATAACTCGCACATAATTCTTATCTGGTGCTTACAAAAATAATCCGATAAAGCAGTTTAGATGGGACTGAGCAAAGCAGTTGTGGATGTAATTTGATTGTGTAACAGGCTCGGTTAAGGAATATCGAAGCAGTGAGCTTGTAAGAATTTTAATGGAGATAAGAACACCATTTCTTCAATATCTATGTTTGTTTGTTGCTGTTTCTTGTTTTGTTCTTTGGTTTTTTTGTTTGTTTTTTTTTTTTTTTTTTTTTGTAAGAGGGGCAACATACAACAAAGCGTCACTTAGACGTGGTGGATAAAATGGAAAGTGGATGATTAGCAGCCCGCTCAATCATTAGTGTAGTGTAATATTGTAAAGTAGCAGAAGTATTTTGAAATGGCAGAAATATCGTTTCATAGAAGAAATAGTGTGAAATAGCAAAAAATTTTGAAAATAAGAATTTGAAAAATAAAGAAAGTTGTTAAGTAAAATTGTTCTAGATCTCCTCCTCTCCCCCCCCCCCCCCACACACACAGAGAGTTTTATAAAATACCACGGTACCGACTTTGTGTAACTGAATATGTGCACGCGGACCTTGGGACGCCCAGCCCACCTACCAACGTATATAATGAAACTTATTGGGTATTATTTTTATATAAAAATACAGTACACTCCTGACTTACTTATCACTTTATGCATACTCATAGCGCCCCATGGTTTAACAAGCTAACACCCCACAACGCCCCCGAATTATTCCACAAATGCACCCCTCTCTCCCCCACCACCTTACTACGACACCATTTTAGCACCCTCCACAGCGCACCCCTCAATTTCCATAGCGTCCCTCTCTTTAACACGCTGGTAACACACTGACCTTTGGATATTTGACAGTAACTCTATAGAATGTTGGAACCTCGTGACCAATGATGAACTAGTTGATGGTTTCCTCTATGTAGGTGGGCCTGAAATGGCGATCATGAAAAACATCGGATCATATAGGGGTAACATCATATGTACAAGTCTTCGGCAGAGGCGTAGCGACCCTTCCCGGCGCCCGGGGACAAACTTTCGATTTGCACCCCCCCCCCACTCAAACTTTCAATTTGCACCCCCTCAAACTTTCGATTTGCACCATCCCCCTCCCCCCCTCAAACTTTCAATTTGTTTTTCCAACCCATTTTGGCGCCCCCCCCCCCTTAGGTCGGCGCCCGGGGACATATGCCCCCCCCCCCTCGCTACGCCTCTGGTCTTCGGCGATCTTGAAAAACATGGGATAATAATAGATAACATTATATGTACAAGTCTTCGGCGATCATGAAACGTGTTAATGTATAAAGATAACATTATATGTACAAATCTTAGCGATCATGAAAAACTATCATAAAAGATACCATTATATGTAGAGGTCTTCAGCGATCATGAAAAATATTAAAATATAATAATTTAAAAAAATTATATGTCGACGTCTTCAACAATCATGAAAAACATGTTGGCATATGATAATCTCAAACTAAAAGGATCAGTAAAAAGCATGATAAGTAAATTGAAATGATGAAACAATATCCACATTTTCTTTTATTTACTTAGTTTAGCAATTGTTACGTGAGTGTTAATTTTGTTTTAAATTAGACGCCCATAAAAATACTTTAATATGGGAGATATTCCTGAAGGTAAAGTAACTAATCATATTATATGTGTTGTTTTAAATCTTGACAATATGTTTGACACGTGGCGTTAAGTAAGCTTTCAGACCAGATGGTCAATGGATTAGATGAAGTAGAGTCCATCTGTTTCTCTGGCTTCGACAAATGATGGGATAATGTGGACAGCAATATACCCAGCCGCCTTTACTGTCCTCGTTCTGGGTACCTATATAAGATGAATGGACTCATAGACGTCCTACGGAGACTTTCATGTTATGCACTCTACCACCCGACCACGCCGTCCCGTTTGCGCGGCCTTTCACTCCCAAACATGTTTTATGTGTTGGTCTCTACCCTAACCGACACCATGATCTCAATCCTAAGCTAGATTATAACCTTAATCCCCGACCCTAATCTAAACCCAAACACCGGGAATAAACTCTCGATACAATACACTACTGAACTCTGTATGCCTGTCAGGCCTAAGGAAATTCTATTTTGTTTTCGTCAATACTAGAAGATGAAACGGGTTGACCGTGAAATAGCTATTTTAGTGTTTACATTTTTTCATTACGTGGACATAATGGCTTATGAAAGAGGCTGTTTAAGAACTGGTATAAAGGGCTTACATTACTTTTTTCCCCCACCACAAATATCCTTTACTATACATCACAAATACAGCTATAATGCGATGTAACCTGCACATAAATTTTATGCACATATATTTTATTGAATATATATATATATATATATATACTAATATATTGTTGGTGCCTTCAATACACACAGTGTTACTTCCAGACTTTTTTCTACGGAGGGGGGGGGGGGGCGGACACTATTAAAAGTATATATTTTCTATATAAATTATATAAATTTCATTTCGTTCGGGGGGGGGGGGGAGGGGCGGTAGACTTTTTTCGTGGGGTGGGGCAGATGCCTGGAAGAAACTCTGGACAAGAATGCCTCAGTACAGTGAAGTAGTGACTAGTGTCAGTACATTACTGAACTGTACTAACTAGATCTAGATCTCTAGATCTAGCTAGACTAGAGTACTGGATCTAGATCTAGACTAGATTTATATTCTAGATCTAGATTCTAGAGATTCTAGAATCTAGAGATTCTAGAATCTAGATTCTAGAGACTCAGTGATTCAAGATTTCTGTTTCGACAGTTTTGTTACGTTGGTTAATGAATAATGATTATTAGAGTCAGATTTAGATAAGTATGAAAAATTGTTTTAAGAATTACATTGTTTGTTGATTTTCCCCTTTGATTTTGATGTTAATTTAGAATCAGTCAGATTCTTGTATCAAGATACTTTTCTTGTAACAAAACGTTCGGTGGAAAATTGAAAGGGAAAGAAGAACAATAAGATAAACAATATTATAATTGTGAATGCTTTCCCTTGACAACCGATAAACTGTAGGATAGTCCTAGGCTAATGTCGGCAATTTGTGTTTTTCCAGAACTACCCGGATGAGAGTGTATTTAATACAGAAAACGAACTGTGTAACGTGCCCGTTCATTAATTTTCTTATCACGACCTTAACATTCCTGTAAACATTATCATTATCCTACTATATACATACAAAACTTAAACTTATGAAATTCTTTTATGTTTTAAATTTTCTCTTTTAAGATTCTAAGTAGCCTTATGAGATCTAGAATTGTAGGGGCAATATTACAGAACAAGGCGAATTTCGTTGCTATTTTATGGGCAGTTATTAACGAAAATTTCCGCAAGGATAAACGCATTATTGTGCTTTATTTGAATACATGAATATAAAGAAAAATTGTAGGCCTACCTCGAATAAATATACTAAAATTTTACTATAGACTCAGTTTGCTTATGAAGATTAATTAAGTCAAATTTTAGGCCTCGGGCCTGAATAATATTAAATATAGGCCTATACAGTAAAAGTTTTAGTTAATGCGGTTGGGCCTACTATTTTTCTATAGGATCTTCTATAAAATCTATAAAATACTAGGCCTTATATAGCCCTATAGTATAGAATAGATTTAGATCTAGATCTACCTCTAGAATACTCAATGTAGATCTAGATAGATTTAGTTCTACTAATCTAATATCGAGGCATGTAAAATTGGATAGTCCCTCATTCTAATATCTTCTTAGGTTCTTTGTAGAATGCACCAAGTAATGTTACTCAATGTAGTTGTAGGCCTAGTTACTAGTAGTAGTAGTAAAGTAATAGTATAGTAACCCTAGTTTTTGTTACTTATTATAATATTATTTATAGGCCTATTAAGAATAAGGCCCTAATTATTAATTAACCAATAACAACATATTGCAACTTCCTACGCTTTTAGACAGAGTAGATACTCATAGAAATGTAGTCAATAGAATAGTAATAATAGTATTATTAATAGGCCTAAGTATTAAGTAGGCCTAGGCCTATTAAAATATTAATAATTCTATTCTAACTTATTTTTATTTTTCACAGCAATTTCACCAGCATAAATCTAAATTGATCTAGTTAACAATAAAATGCAAGTGGACAGGGGCAAACCACCACCAGATCAAGCATATTTAGCTCTCAAAGATGTTCGACCAGGGATGAAGAACTTGCACATAATGTTTATTGTATTAGAAGTTGGTAAGTAATTTCTTTTATAATTAATAAGGCCTAGGCCAAAAATACATGTCATAGCATGCAGTGGCGTAGCGAGGTCGGGTGTCACCCGGTGCGGCACTTAATGGTGTCACCCCCAGAGGCATAGAGACCCTTCCCAGGGACAAACTTTCAAATTTTTGATTTGCACCCCCCCCCCCCCCAAGTTTTCGATTTGCACCCCCCCCCCCCCTTAAACTTTCGATTTGCACCCCCCCTCGAGTTTTTGAGTTTTTCTCTATATTTTTTGCCTTGGTGTCACCCTCCTAAATGGTGTCACCCGGTGCGGTCCGCACCCCCCGCCCCCCCCCTCGCTACGCCCCTGATAACATGTGCCCACCCAGTGACCATTCCTGTACACTATTAATAGTTGTTAGAGGCTCTAGTAAAGGCTTTTTCTCATTTGCACAAAGTCTAAAAGTGATACCTCTAAGCAGTAGTTCTATTCCTTTTTAAATAAACTAACAAAACACATAAATGGGGGCTATGTTTCATGAACAATTTTAATTTTATGTATCACTCCTCCCTTAGCCGATTTAGCCTTAGTTGACTTTGGCCTGTAATTGTTTTTTTATCATTAGGCCTATATTAAAGAAACTTAAACAGTTTATGTTATGTTCCTTGGCAGGCAAAGCTACCCGAACAAAAGAAGGGCATGAGGTGCGATCATGTAAAGTTGCTGACAAGACAGGCTCTATAAATCTGTCTGTGTGGGATGAAGCTGCATCTGTTATACAGTCTGGAGACATTTGTAAATTTATGAGAGGGTAATGTCCATCAAAAATTTCTGTACACCTGTGAATTCATGTACTGCAAAATAATGAGCAAAGCTCGTTATTGTCATTTGTCATTTAGCCAAACTCGTGTGTGGCCTATTTGTGTAACTTATATTAGTTAATATTGTTTTGACAGTTTCTGTAAACTGTTGGGCAGTTAAGGCGGTTGTTTCTACCATAGTGAAATTTGTCGTTAGTTTCTAAATCAAAGCTGACCATATAATTGTAAAAATATTATTGAAGCAGCAATCAACCACAGGTTATAGAAACTGACATGCAATATATGGGTAAAAATATGTTTTTATATGCGTCACATCATTTATGGAAACAGAAAATAATTTATCATGTCTTTTTCCCCAGTTATGCTCAAGTTTGGAAAGGGTGTTTAACTCTGTACACTGGCAAAATAGGAGAAATATTAAAAATTGGAGAGTAAGTTCACCTAATAGATTCATAACACCTGTTAAATATTTTCTGTTTTATAAAAGAGCAATTAAATTCATAATTCTTTACTAAAACATTGTCAACAATTAGCTTGTACTGTAATATATAATGTAAGCTTTGCTTTAAGTTAATTATAAGTTTATTAGTTTACAGTCAACACTATACGCATACCTTATTTATTAGAAAATTTTACTCAATAAATGCATCTTTTTCAGGTTCTGTTTTAATTTTATAGAAGTTCCAAATTTTAGTGACCCCAACCCAGAATTTTTAAAATTGGTGAGTCATTCATGTGAACAGTTCAACATTTTCTATGTTATTCTTTGTTGTTCCTAAGGTTAATGAATGGGACTAGAACCACATTTTGTTAATACTAGATTCACAGATATCCTCTTGACTAGATTCATAGATATCCTTTTGACTAGATTCACAGATATCCTCTTGACTAGATTCATAGATATCATCTTGACTAGATTCCCTGATATCCTCTTGACTAGATTCATAGATATCATCTTGACTAGATTTACAGATACCCTCTTGACTAGATTCACAGATATCCCCTTGACTAGATTTACAGATACCCTCTTAACTAGATTTACAGATACCCTCTTGACTATATAACCAGATATTCTCTTGACATTATGACAGTGTTACCAGCAAAAATAAAATACACCTGTATATTAGGGTCCATCTATAAATGACGTTACGCTTGTTTTGACGATTTTTTCCTCCCCCTCCCATCTGTCACACATTGTCATAAAAAGCCAGCCCCCCCCCCCCCCCCTAAAATAAAGTCACACCTCAGCCTATTTTTCTTAAAGTTCGATATTTGTTTCCAAAATCTCATCTGAACTCTGTCAACATCAAGTATTCTAATCATTTCCTATTTCAATTTATTAAAATAGTTTTCTAAAACGCAAAATAACGGCTAAAATTAGTTTTCTAACATTGCTTTTTTATGATGCAAAAGTGTGACGTCACACCATCTGAACCCCCCCTCATCACACACCATCACAAAATTACGGACCCCCCCTCCTCCTACGAGTTTGACATCATTTATGGATGATCCCATTACTTAAGTGTCCTGTCAGAGGTTATATAGTTATAAATAGTTCTTTCATAGCAACATAATTGCTCTAAAGGATAATGATAAATTTCTCTTTTTTAGGAAGCCAACCAAAGGAAATCTCCGACAGAAGGGGAGCAGGTGCCAGGTATAAAAAGTGAAGGCCAGAGTGGACCAGGCTCACAGTCTGCAGGCTCCAGACCTCAGATGGTTCCATCTTCTCAAGGTTTTTATTTTCACCTGTCCTCCCCCTCACTATCTGCTTCAGTCATGTTTTCTTTATTATTTGTAATTATGTTTGTGATACTCAACCATTTTGATGTGACACTAAAATAAAATAATAAAAATTAGGCATGAAAATGGCTGCAAGAATTTTTTTTTAATTTGTCTATATTACCTGCACTTATGTAACATACTTATGAAGTGTAGTTAATATATATATTTTTGTTTTTTTTCCTCAGGAAATGGTCAAAATTACAATCAACAGAGGGTTACACAAAGACCCCCTCTAGGCGGACCACCACGCAGCATTCTAAATGGCAACAACAGTGGATCTAGTAATATGAACAACAATAATGTTCAGGTTTCCACTGGGGGAATGGGGAGAGGGGGTAGGGGTGGTATTAGGAGATAGCATTGATTTCAATCTTCAATGTGTGTGGATGTTTAATGCTTTGACTTGTAATGTAATCCACAGGCTTGGCCTGTGGTTAGGTTAACTCTATCTAATTGGTATTTATGTTAATTAGTTTACTTTTTTTTAACAAAATTTAAAAAAATACTTTCACTACTACCATTAGAAAATAATTGAATAATTTTAAGCCATTGTTGTCAGAATTTACTTTGCCTCCTTTCTAATAATTAAGATGTAGAGTTTAAAATGCATTATTTAAACAAGATGCGCATGTATATAATGAACTTACCTTGTTTTTGTTTTACAAATGAAAATGGTTAATTTATTTTCTTTAATACTGGCTCATACATATTTGAGTGTAAATTTTAAATATTTTATAAAAAGTTGATGTCAGCGTTTTATTTTTAAAAACTTAAATGCCGTATTTTTTTTTTTTTTCGTTAAAGTGTGGTTTGGTTTTTGTCTTGCTATTTACATGTAATTTAAGATGAAAGTTAAGAAATAAATAGCTTTAAATCCAATTAACTTTTATATACAAGTATTTGAGTGTTAAATACTCATACAAAATATTGTCTACTATTTTTTAAATAAAATGCTTTGAAATTAGGAAATAGTGTAATGAATGTAAATTGTATATTGCCAATATTCAACATATTTAACATTTTTAAAATAAATTTTAATTTGTTGATAAACTATAAAATTCTGCTAGGGCATCTGTTCATCTTATAGCTAGTCTTTGCCTTAAATTTATTCTAAGTTGAAGTACATCTTTTGCATAGATGTAGTACTGGTTCATTGAACAAACTGTCATTTTTAAACTGTTGAACCACATATCCTACACCATTTAGCTGACAACCTGTAATGTTCATCTATGAAAAAATAAAAGATTCAAACCACCAACTTTAAAAAAAATATTCTCATAGCTAAATACACATTTTATAACAGACTACTTATTTAAGCAAGTTTATATTTTCACATGATTTTTTTTTATTAATTCTTGTAAATGTTTATGTACGGTAACTGTGAAAGAATGTGCTTTGAGTTTTAAATGAACAACCCATGATGTACATAATGTCTGACTGTATGTGTTAGGTAATAGCTACGGAATACACATGTCTTTCAGATGTTCATGGAGATTTCGAGATGTAATGGCATTATGCTCATTGTATTTTTTGTGTGAGGCAGTATGGAAGTCAGATAATATATTTAAGGAAATTTTGTTTTATATTAGGCTTTTATGAATAATTTTGATTTTACATGATTATAAATCACGAGCCGACCCGCTGCGTATCATACGCCGCTATTTAGTTGTTTTTTTTCTACTTTTCAGTAATTTATAATTTGTGAATTCGACAGTACCAATCCTGCCATTGAAAATATTTGCTTAAAAACACTAACCCCCCCCCCCCCCCCCCCCCCCGTGAAAGCAGCCTCCTCTTAGTTACCTCCTCTAAGTTTAAAATCGTTTCAAACTAAATATCTGCCCCTAATAGCCGTCACCAAACCCGTCGTCTCTATGATTGTAAAATGTAAACAGAGTGAACACCGCTCACCAGATCATGTGGGGGTGGGGTGGGGGTGGTAGTGATAGAGAGGAAGAGAGGGGACTGCAAAGGCGCGCTTGCAGCTTGTTTTCTAACTGATCCCAGAAGAGAATTATATATATAGATAGCTTCATAAAAAAGTAAATTTTAGTAAAAAAGACATTTGGTTTGTTAAAATGAATTTTGTTTGGTATTTTATGAGAAATCTTAAATGATTAATGTTAAATTATTATGGCCAGATAAAAATGTGTATTTGTCAACTGGTTCACCATCAGCAAAGGAATGCTTTTGATCATATAGCATTACAAGTTTTATTTTGTAGATCTGTTTATGTGTGTGTATATAGTATGATCCACATCTCCACATCATGTATGAGAAATTTTTTTCTCTTGATGTTTAACAATGACATGTTTTGTTTTATTGCTTCTTGAAGATTAATGGCATTTAAATAATACACAAAAATGCCTTCAGTATTTGAGGCTTTGGATTGTCTTGAACGAGTGGATTGATTTTAAAAAGCTTGTTAAAACATGTAATACCAATATCTGATATGAAATAAGAGTATTTATCAAACTAATTAATAAGATAACTGTGTTTATTGAAATCACATGTAGTTTGTTGATTGGATTAAAAACATGAACAATTATCTTTTTTGTGCAGTTTGTTTTTTTAAATGTCCTAAAGGTTTAAAATATTTTCTTTAGCTAACTTTGTGTTATCAATAATTAAGAAATTAAATGAGTAGACTGCTGGATATAAAAAAAATAGTTAAAAATCTATAGTGCAGAAGGTAAACTTTCTATATTTTTTAATCATTTTTATACCCTGCTAAATGTTTGTTTTCATTGTCTGATTTCTATGGGAATCCTAACTCACAATTGTAAATGTGTTTCAGTTTACTGCATTAGTTTATTACTTAAGAATTTCCTTTTTAAACTTTACAAAGAACAAATTGTTTTGAATCAAAGCTGATGAATTTTTAAAAATTTAATTAGCAATGGTCATAATGGCAATGCTGATGACAAATACATTGATTGACATGGCTGTAAATATAAATATGACATTGGTGAAATAAAAAATAACGGTAACAAGAATTCAGTCGCAGTCCATTAATTCTGATGCAAGTGAAGAAAAAATATGAAAGAGATATTCACATGAAAAGCACTGAGGTCGGATAAAAAGATATGTACAGTGTTGTTATATCAGTGTGTTGTCTACCATTTAAATAGTTTTTTGGCAGCAATTCACTTGGGTTTAAAAACTTATCAATCTAGATGTAGTCTAGCTATTTAAACAATTGTGACATTCAGGTAAAAAAGTGATGAGGCAAATCTAATTTTTGACATTCATTCTTACATGGGGTATCTTCAAAGTGATTATATTATAACAGTTTGTAAGAATTTTTAAATATATAAAATGCAAGCGCTGTGAACTCAATGTTAAGTAGATAGCCAGAAATATCATCATTTAATGATTTTATTGTGTAAAAAAATGTATGAAGTAATTTATATTTTCTTACAATAAAATGATCTTTAAATAAAAGAGTACATAGATCTTTTTAAGTCAGCATTTGTTTCTTACAGCAGGTTAGCATAATTTTGATTTTTTAAAAATTGAAATCAAATGAACATTATGTCAAAAAAGCAACAAGTGTAAAAAGAAAGGAATATCCTACAAGAGAAATGGAAATGTTTGATTTCCCTGAAATGAGGTAAGTACATCTACACAAACTGAATCAGTTCATTAACAATTGTAACATAATTGTATCAGATGTCCAACAGCCTTCCCATAACACAACAGTTGAACTGATGACATAGGGGAATATAAAAAAGAAGTTAAGTACCTAAACTACTTTGTGTGTTAGATGACCATTATGCACACCTTGGAATACTTCTGGAGAAGGTCAAACAGTACAAAAATGTATACGTTGGGTGAATTACTGTTTTAAAATTCTTAACAAAATTTCATTATTTAACAGAAATTACATGTGCTTGCACTGCATGATGAAATGGTCATCAAACTGATGTTTAATACTTTGTAATCAAATATGAAACAATACATTATTTGAATGATAAAAACAAAGTGTGTTCTGTATTAAATTAAACTCATGTTTAAGCTAAGTCAGAGTGCACTAAGACCTACATCAACCATTCTAATCAAATCACAGTTGTGTGCCAACAAGTCAAATCTTTTCTAAAGTAACTGAATCATTTCATTATCACTTCCCAGACCAGTGATTTGAAGAAAAAAAATCTACCAATAGACTATTATATTGCTGCAAAATGTGAAGTTACACTCAAGCACAATAATTATCTTGAACAATTTTTTTCAGGTAAAAAGAATTGTCATTCACTTAAGTTTTCAGCAGAAAAAAATAGTAAAAAAAAACTATGAAGTGGTGATTACAATTGGTAATAAAGTCTAAACTATGTTTTGCACAAACTTGTAGGGGATTAAATGGATTTCTCTCTTAAGTATCCAATGGTTGAAATATATACATAAACTACTATGTCCAAATGGCAGAAATTATCAGCATCTGTCAATAAAAAAATGTATTTACAGCTTTACCCAATACATTCAGAGGGTGTAAAAAAAAGTATTCAATGAATATGTACATAAACATAAAAACAATATTTTGATGAAGCCTTGCGTACTTAAGTAGAATAAAAGAGATGAGAAAACAATATACACCAAGGTCAAAGGGCGAATATAATTAATTTCTCATGTTGAAGATTCAGTAAGAGCATGAAATAAAAACACACAGAAGGTTACTCTAATCAATTTTGTTACTACTGTTTCAAAAAACTACTTTTGTGGTTGCAGTGAAGCTAGAATTAACATGTCTAGACTTGGGACAACTAATACATAATAACTTTCTATGTCACAAACTTTAGTGGGACTAACTTAAAACATACGCCCAGGCTTTAGTCGATATATAAAACCTGTCTGTCACGAACTCTGTGTGTGAAAATATTGAAACTGCAATAAACAGTATGCTCTAGTGACAATAGATCTCCATTTTAAAAAAAAAGAAAAAAAAAAGTTAGAGGATAACAATAGTATACAAACGCGATGTACATTTAGGTGTTTCTCACATTTAAAAATATCTTAGGCCGATACAAATTAAGAAGTACATTTAATTTATTGTGTATGTTATTTATTTTTAGTGTTATTTTTCTAACACTATATTTTAAAAGTATGTTATTGTCTTCTATAAAACTGTAAAGCTTAGCAAAAAGCTATGAAACTAATAATGTGTTTTAGTCAAACATATCTTACAAAAAAAGGCCTGTGATCATAAATAAAAAAACACAGTTGTTGATGTACATTACAACTGTATAGATCTGCTAACCAGTTACATTAATGTCTGAGGGAAGGGGTGAAAGTGGGGGGGGGGTGTCATTGTGTTATGTAACTACTGGACTACCTAGAGGCTAATTAAAACTTAAATATTAGCTTAATTACAGTAGTAAAGTATTGTGTGAGAGGAAGTTTCTAGAAAAACTTGATGAGTTGGGCAGGTTATGGCAGAGACTTGAGAATAAAAGCATCACTCTGGAAATAAATTAAATAAAAGATATTTTAACTTTATAAATCTTGATTGTTGCAAGAAAATAATTACCCTAGCTTGAAATTAATTAAACAATTCTATTTAAGATTATCTTTTTTTCATCTAGCATTAAAAACATATTTAATTAAACTTCAAATAACTGAGACTTTCTTCCTTCCTACACTATATTTTTTACTGCTACCTAAATTAGTTAACACTTTAAGACAGATTACTTAGGACATTCAGCAGTAAACATATTATACCTGGTGTTTTCTGCGCTGAATAAAATCTGAGAGACGGGATGTGTTGATTGGCTTAGGTCGTATGGGGGAGCAGCGGGGTACAGAAGCCTTCTTGATCCAGGGACTCTCTAAACAAGCTTGGGCAGTTGGTCGCTTACTGCAAACAGACAAGTCAGGGAGTCACATTTTTTATTCACATAAACATGGGGACATTTTTTATTCACATAAACATGGGGACATTTTTTATTCACATAAACTTGGGGACATTTTATATTCACAAAAACATGGGGACATTTTATATTCACATAAACATGGGCACATTTTATATTCACATAAACATGGGGACATTTTTTATTCACATAAACATGGGGACATTTTTTATTCACAAAAACATGGGGACATTTTATATTCACAAAAACATGGGGACATTTTATATTCACATAAACATAGGGACATTTTTTATTCACATAAACATGGGGACATTTTATATTCACATAAACATAGGGACATTTTATATTCACATAAACATGGGGACATTTTATATTCACATAAACTATGGTTATGTTATTAGAAGCTGAGTATTAGAATGGTGCTAGTGAATATTGGTGCGCACGTATGTTGAAGGAATGAAGATGTGACACTCAAAAGGAGATAGTGCCATAGAATAAAAAAAAGTTGTTCTGGTAGAATAAAAGTTAGGAGTTAGGGGCTAGGTATTGAAGAAGAAAGTTCGGGTTATGTTGTTGATGTAGACTGATATTAGCAATGTTTGAATAAAGACTAAAGTAGGAAGAATTAGTATCCTGTTATATTTTGGATGTCTGTGACCAAGCACCAACTTATAGAACCAGTGAATTTCATTAGTAGAACGACCACAGTGGGTGATAATACTAAGAAGGTTGAACCCTCTCACAGCATACCCCAACCTTTTCAGCCTTACTCAAAGACTCAGTTGTATTTTTTTAAATTTTGAACCTAAAAAACAATCATTTATCCACAGCTGATTCTCATCTATTGTTGCCATGATGATGCTCTGATTATGAGTGAAGTTTCACAATGAATCAAACTCGGGACTTTACCCATCACAATAAACAAACCCATAAGAAGCATAGAACAGATGACTAAAATGTTCTGTAAAAAAAGTTGTTTGTTTTCAGCAATAAAATAAAATCTGATCTAACCTGAGCTCCTCAACAAGCATAAACCGTATCAATTCTTTGGCCTCAGCGGAAATACCAGCAAAGTACTCGTCTGGGAAACAAAAGTCATTCCTGACAATGTTGGAGCAAGTTTCCTCCTGGCTCTCATCCAGGAATGGGGACACCCCACTAAGTAAAACATACAGTAAAACTCCTACACTCCTGGAAACAGAAAAGCAGGGCAAAAATTTTAACAATTAGCTACAAAAATTAGGCTAAACAAAATAAAACAAATAAAGAATTAAAAAAATCATTTTTCTTCAAAATTGTTTCTTGAAATGGTAACTAATTCATTAAATAAATAGAATACCTTATTTCAACTAATTTAAGGCGTACAAATTATGGATTTAAAGGGTTTTATACACTATTTTAATCTGTAATATAGACTACAAGACATAGCAAATCTGTCAACAAATGAACTAGTTTTTAATGTTAGTATATGTATTAAACAAAACATAACAAATCATATGTTAGTATCTGTATTAAACAAAACAAATAACAAATCATCTACCATATATCTGTCAACAACCCAAATATGTTAGTATCTGTATTAAACAAAACAAATAACAAATCAGCTACCAAATATCTGTCAACAACCCAAATATGTTAGTATCTGTATTAAACAAAACAAACAACAAAACATCTACCATATATCTGTCAACAACCCAAATATGTTAGTATCTGTATTAAACAAAACAAACAACAAAACATCTACCATATATCTGTCAACAACCCAAATATGTTAGTATCTGTATTAAACAAAACAAACAACAAAACATCTACCATATATCTGTCAACAGCCCAACTGGTGTCCCACTGACAACCTCAGGGCTGGTGAACTCTGGGTGTCCAATCATGGGGTGGATGTAGTAGTTGTTGTAGATGTGACGAGCATCACCAAAGTCAACAAGTTTCAGGAACATGGCCGATGGTGACGCCTCCATCATCAGGTTCTCAGGCTGTTGACGAGGACAAAAACCAAATTTGATTTCAATCATTATTTTATAATACTTTTTAGAACTACCCGTTTCTTTTCTCATAGATGCATACATTAACTTTTAAGCGATATTTACCCAAATAACAAATAGTTGATAATTATTTTCTATATTAAAACTTATGTGTACTAGCAGGGTAAAAAAATTTTTTAAATCTATGTATTCAATCTTAGAAGTCACTCTTTTATTTTTAAAAAAAAGTGTTTTTTTAAACATCAGACTAAAATTATACAAGCAAATAATCCCCAAAGTCCTACCAACCTTAATATCAAGGTGTGCTATCCGACAGTTGTGTAGGTAGTGCAGGCTGTCCAGTAGTTGAGCCATGTACTCTGCTGCCAGCAGCTCGTCAAAATGATGCTTGCTAATGATGTGTTCTAGTAGACGTCCATGGGTTAACCTAAACACAAGGTAGAGCATGGGGATAAATATAGATAATTAGAGATTTAACTATGGGATCATTTGGTCGAATGGTAGAGCGTACGTTTGTCCAGTGAGTTCGGGTCCCTGGCTCGAGTTGTAGCACGTCCTTGAAGCCACACAACTCTGATGGGTACCTGACTTACATTTAGGAAAACTAAAGGCAGCCAGGCAAAGGGCTGACCACAGTATCCCTTCATATGCAGAGGTCACAGAAAGAGGTGAACTCTACCTCACCTGCAGCATGAACCACCAGGTCCTAAAGGGAACTTAAGTGTTCCACCAGGCAACTCTGTGTAAATCTTTCAGGTTTCCTTTTTTGTTTTTAAGGTTGTAGAATAGTGCTTAAAAGGCTGGGTAGTTTAAGCTGTAAACAGACCCACTAAAAACAATCCGAACTCAAGACTTTTGAGTTAGCAGTCTAGCACTCTATTGCTTGGCCATGATGTCCCCTTCATTTATTAATATATATATATATATATATATATATATATATATATATATATATATATATATATATATATATATATATATATATATATATATATATATATATATATATATATATATATATATATATATATATATATATATATATATATATATATATATATATATATATATATATATATATATATATATATATATATATATATATATATATATATATATATATATATATATATATATATAAGTTAAAAAATATTTAATTGATTACAATTGCTACCACACATGCAAGTCACTTTGACCAACTAGTGTGTGATAAAACTAAAGCTTTCAACTTACAACTCCATGATGATGACATACTGTGCTGGGGTCTCATAAAGGTCAAAGACTTTGACCAGATGCATGTGCTGTAGACTCTGGAGGGTGTTGAACTCTATCTCCACAGCTTCCTTCCTGATCAGCCTCTTGGTGATAAACTTGCAGGCCAGATCTTGGCCGGAACACTTCTGGACACAACAATGGACCACAGAAAAGCGACCTCTGTTGGGAAAAAATAATCCAATATTCATATCAATTTTAAACTTTAAAAAAATTGCTAAAATTATTTCTACACATTATTTTAGATCAGGGTAGCATATTATAAAGAAACATTTTTATTTTATGTACCCAAAAGTGTATAGATTTAAGTACAAATGTGCAGTGTGTTTTAATTCATATAAAATCTTTAATGGAGATAATAAAAAATGGATACTGAATGGAGGTCTTACTTTCCTATCTCTCCCAAATCTGTAAAGTCATTTTCAAATGTTGCCTTCCACATAACACAAGGTGCGTCTTCTCTTTCACTTAGTTCTGGAGAACAACAGTATCACAATGAGCAAGAAACATATTGAAGAAAATATTTGGGCAAAAAAAAAAAAACTTTATTGACTAGACACTGAATGGGAGGTTGAACTGGTAATGAAAATGTGTAGCATGCATGGTTTAAATTGGTGATGTTTTTAATAGAAAACTATTCATAGATTCATGGGAAAATAATGCAATCTTTAGATGAAACAGAAAACATAGCAAAATAGTTGTAGGGAAAAGTCTAGCTGCTTATTAAATAGACTCGTATGTGTGCTTATAAGAAAATTATTCTAATTATGATCTGTGTAAGCAAATGTTTATTTCTTAAAGCTTCTTATGGTTATTAGGGCTTTTATTTATAAGTAGTTTAGCATATTCCTATACAGGGCATCATATGTAATGATGCCCATTAGAATAGATGTTGGCTTTAGTTTGAGCTTGTAGTATAGGTCAGGCTAATCAACAAACACTCTTCCTTGTTTAACATTCAAGTTGAATCATGTAAACAGTTGCACCCACCATATTCACTGGGTATGGCCACGTAAGGGGAAGGTTTACTCGGCTCACTGATGCCAATAGCGTTGTTGGCGCTGATGCGGAACTGGTAGGTCAGGCCAGGCTCCAGGTCTCCTATCACTTGTGAGGTGTTGGGGACATACGGGATGGCCAGCTGCCACATGGTGGAACCTGGGGATAGGAATACAAAACTGGGTCAAGGACACTAGGTAGGGGCAGATGGAACCCGGGGACAAGTATACAAAACTGGGTCAAGGATACTAGGTAGGGGCAGATAGTTCAGCAGATAGGAATACAAAACTGGGTCAAGGACACTAGGTAGGGGCAGATGGAACCCGGGGACATGTATACAAAATTGGGTCAAGGACACTAGGCAGAGGCAGATAGTTCAGCAGATAGGAATACAAAACTGGGTCCATGACTAACCTGCCTCCCTAAACTCTATAGTGTACCCTTGAATTTGTACAGGGACACCTGAGCCCATGGTGGGCATCGTTTGAGCATTTAAAGGTGGGGCCCACTCCAGGTGTACAGCTGTTCCAACTTGATTTCTGATCACAGGTTGGCCAGGTGGCCCAGGGCGGTCTGAGCAGAAAAATTAATTTTATTAATGTTTATTGGAAGCTTTTAAAAATCAGGAATGTTTTAAAGATAATGACAATTTATAAAGATAAATACAATAGAAGGATAACTAAAGACAAAACATTGCTTATATATGCATCACAAAGTCAGTTTCTGTGCTTAAAATAATTGTGTTAAAAATCTTGTATTTCACTTACAGAGTTATACCTCAATAAACTATTCTCAAAAAAAAAAACATTAGTGGCGTGTTGTATTATATTAATATTAGTAAAACTCTTATGAATTGTTCAATCAGCTGTAAACAAGTTGTAATTACCTAAAACTGTTAACGAGGCTCGGGTCACTATGGAGCCTATCTCACTTGAGGCCACACAGGAGTATTCACCACTGTCTGTAGAGCTGACGTTGGCAATCTGAATCAGAGGGGATACAAAGATTACAGCTGCTGTACTGTGACCAGCGCTACACTTTCTCTCTCTCTCTCATACAATACAGATTACAGCTGCTATACTGTTACCAGCGCTACACTTTCTCTCTCTCTCTCATACAATACACAGATTACAGCTGCTATACTGTGACTAGTGCTACACTTTCTCTCTCTCTCTCATACAATACAGATTACAGCTGCTATACTGTGACCAGCGCTACACTTTCTCTCTCTCTCTCATACAATACACAGATTACAGCTGCTATCCTGTGACTAGTGCTACACTATCTCTCTCTCTCTCTCATACAATACAAAGATTACAGCTGCTATACTGTGACTAGTGCTACACTTTCTCTCTCTCTCTCATACAATACAGATTACAGCTGCTATACTGTGACCAGTGCTACACTTTCTCTCTCTCTCTCATACAACACACAGATTACAGCTGCTATACTGTGACCAGTGCTACACTTTCTCTCTCTCTTTCATACAATACGCAGTTTACAGCTGCTATACTGTGACCAGTGCTACACTTTCTCTCTCTCTCTCATACAATACACAGATTACAGCTGCTATACTGTGACTAGTGCTACACTATCTCTCTCTCTCTCATACAATACACAGATTACAGCTGCTATACTGTGACCAGTGCTACACTTTCTCTCTCTCTCTCATACAATACACAGATTACAGCTGCTATACTGTGACCAGTGCTACACTATCTCTCTCATACTGTCAATACAGGCTCAAGCTTTCACTCACTAGCCAGGCAGACTGGAACAGGGTTAAGAATTCTGCATTTCTTCCACCCAAGTTCCCAGCTGCTAGCTTGGGTTCCCCTAGGTTTTTTCAACATCCCCCAGTGCATCGTACCACCTGGTTTGGACATGGGGGGCAGTTCAGTCATGGGACGACATACAGCCTCGGACACAGGTTCCGAACTGGTGACTTTCAGGTTAGTCAGCTAGATCACACCCTTCATTTACTTTGTTTACTTATTGAAAAAAAAACCAGGTTTGTCACTACAAACAGTAAATACCCCCCATGTTTGACACATTAGTCTGTAGTACAGATGAATTCAAGTTCACCTGTTTCTGTCACCTACAAATAGGAAGGGATCCTGTGTTTGGCTCTATGTCCAATTGTATTTACTTACCCAGACCAGCAGTTCTTGATAAACACAGGGATTTTAAACAGTATTGATCTTGGACAGGGGCGTAGCGAGGGGGGGGGGGGGTGGGGGTGACACCGGGCGACACCATTTAGGGGGTGACACCAAGGCAAAAAAATAGCAAAATATATAGAGAAAAACTTGAGGGGGGGGGGGTGCAAATCAAAAGTTTGAGGGGGGGTAGCAAATCGAAAACTTGAGGGGGGGTGCAAATCGAAAGTTTGAGGGGGGGGGGGGGTGCAAATCGAAAACTTGAAAGTTTGTCCCCGGGAAGGGTCGCAACGCACCGGATGACACCCGACCTCACTACGCCACTGATCTTGGTAACCATATTCCTGACTTAGATCCTGCTAAAAGTATTTGCCTTGAACCCCCCACAATCATTGTAATCTATGTTGGTATGACTGTTTGCCTGATTATGATAACTGCATTTTTTAATCATTTTACTATTAGCTGATTCATCATCTTTTACCATTTGTGCCTAGGACACAGGAACATCCTACAGTCAGGAGTTAGAACCAAGATCCCAACTAGAGACTTTCAGGCGAACAGTCCAATGCTCTACCATTTGACCACACTATACTCATTAGATGAATATGCTGTGTCAAAACTGCCATTATTTTCCTGAGATTCATAAAAGGGCTGACCACACTTTTCTTCAAACTTTTTATAAAAACATTCTTTTTGAATAAGTAGCCTATATATGATGATCACTGGGTGTCACCTATATTTATTTATGGTGGTTACTGTGTGTAGCCTATATATGATGATCACTGGGTGTCACCTATATTTATTTATGGTGGTCACTGGGTGTAGCCTATATTTACATATGGTGATGACTAAGATGATGAGCTTACTTGAAGTGTTGCCACGCCCTCCTCGTTATACATAATCATCACGCGATTGCTTGGACCAATAGGAGAAGAGTCTTGGTACCGCCATGACACTATAGGTCTTGGACGACCACAAATTTTGCAGGTCAGAGTGGCAGTGTCACCTGCCTGGACGGTCAGGCTGGTCAAGGGTTGCTGGACAATAGGGGGGATCTCAAACCCAAGCTCCGCAGATATGAACTACAAAATAACATAAAAATGTAATGTTACACAAATAAAGAAGATCTCAATGTCAGAATAAAAAATAATTTTAGTTGAAGATTTATAAAAAGTTTACTTAAAAACACCACAAAGTTTAAATGTAAATGATACAATTCATGTGGGTATTTTTTATATTGTATTTTTTAATTTTGTTCAATTAATATTAAAATTTTAAAATTAGTCTAGAAATCCTATATTGTGAAATAAAGATATTTTTTTTTTAATCATTTATAAAAATTGTATTGGTAAAGAAAGCAAAAAAAAAAAAATTAAATTAAAATACTTTTAAAACTTTAATCAGACAAAACTGTACTTGGTTAAAACAGTTTTGATGTTAAAAAGTATGAACAAAATGTGTAGCCCCCATAAAACAAGAGAACAAAACAACTTGCCTTGACTTTAGGCTTCCCATCCCTGCCTAGTGATTTGGACTTCCTCTCCAAACTGTTCATGCCGTCCATGTCCTTCTTGTCCTTAGCATCAGACTCTGCTCGCTGGGGTGTCCTAAACATTGGCTTCTTGATTTTAAACATCTGCTTAGATTTCCTAATGACCAGAGACATTTTAACCACAGTTTATTATTAAAAATACACATTATCACACAAGTTTCCAAGCTTATTTGAGTGACTCACGACCTGTATACAATTAAAAAAAAATATTTTTTGTTTAGTTTTGTCTACAAGTTGGCGACTCACCCAACCCCCCTGGAAAACCCTTCAGGGTCGTGACCCATAGATTGGGAACCCATGCAATATGATAATTAGGTGTTGATGTGAAAAGAATTAAAATAAATCTTTCTTATTCTGGTAAATACATTTTTATTTGTACTGCAAAGTATCATATATATATATATATATATATATATATATATATATATATATATATATATATTATATACATATATATATATACATATATATATATATATATATATATATACATATATATATATATATATATATATATATATATATATATATATATATATATATATATATATATATATAGTAGTGAGCTATATATATATGGCATACTATTTATGGATATAAAACTGTTATTTAGTTTACCGCCTTAAATCTTTCAAACAGGTGATAGATAGGTTTATTCATAATTTACTGATGTGAATTTTTTACACAGATATAGGACATTACCTTCCAGTCTATATCCCCTGTTAATTACCCCCCTCTTGAGAATATTTAGTATACTTTATACAATATGTGTAAAATGAGGAATCCAGAATTCTTTAGAAGACCTCGGTCTTGTGTAGAGTTCATGAAATACCGTATTATATTTTGCATTTTTCAAGTATCTTCATTATGTGTATAAAAAGTGTTTCTTCAGTCAAGAAAGTTTAGTGTTATAATTTTTTTTTAAAATTGAAGTCTAAGATAATAAAAAAAAGGCAAAAAAAATAATACTGACTTGAGGCTGCCCTCTCCGTCCCTGGGTCCAATGATATGACTGGGCACCCAGCCTTCAGCCGCAGGTGACGTCTGATTGGCTGGTCGGTGTATCAGGTACATGTTCAGGTGGTTGGTGTTGAGGATTTGAACCAGCTCACCCTTGGACACTGTGACCTCGTCCTCCTTGATAGCTTGGTAGTCAAACAAGATGCGTCCACTGGTCAAGGGGGTATCTGCCACCTGATTTGTTTTTTTTGACAGACAAGACAGCGCGGACGTGGGAGAGAAAGGGTTAAATATGTAGTGCTTTGTGGCTTCAGTCATACATGGTGACAGTCATACAATCTGACATATACTGTAGTGCATGGTGTTTCATTAACATTTAAACCAAGAAGTGAATGAGATAAGTTTGAAAACGCTAATTTAGTCAAAAAAAAATGGTTGCAACATTCCCAATTGATGTATGATGTTTATTATATAAAAAAGTTCTGTTTAATTAGCTTAAAAAGCACTTTTAAAAATTGTCATTTTAAAATTATTTCTACCTATCTTAAATATTTTAAAAAGTTAAGCTTAGAGGCAGTGTATTAAAGTTATATAAGCAGCCAGAAAAAGAGTTAAATTAGTCAATTTAAGTAGTTCTAATTGTACCTGAAATTTAACCTAAAATTTTAGATAATTTGTATTAAAATATTAATTAAATAAAAAGAAAATTTAATTAAATAAAAATAAAATATTAATTGTAAGCAAATGGCTTGTAGCAACACAAAAAATTAATTAGCTTTTCCTGTAAAAGTTATCTTTAAAAAAAAGAATGCACTATAAACCATAAGAAATTCTTTAAAATGCGTTTCTCACTTTAAAAGTAAGTATTTTCAAATGATAATGCCCGAACAATTTTTAGTTTTACTTTTCGCATTGAGTTTTTACAGGAAATAAAATATGATGAGCAAAGTAACATGCTATAGCAGGCTGAAGCACATATGATAGCTGATGATGAGAGAGATGACAGGAATAAAAACAAAAACAAGCACACTGAGATTAGTTGGTCACAGCAAGAGCAAGCAACTCAATAATGTTAATAACAAAAGTATTAGTACATGTAGTAATAACACACTGAAGCAGTGTTTTAGTAACTGTAAGCATGGGTAAGCAAAGATAGTTGTTGATTTTGTTTTTCAACTTCTGAAACAAATAAAGCAGCATAATTAAGATATAAAATCAGCATTAATAAACCAAAGCTTTATAGCAACTAAAATGTAGTTTATGCTTCAGTGCCGAATCTTTCTATATATATCCTGCAATGGTCAGTTCAAAGGTCAGTAAGAAGAGAACTGTTATAAGCACATGTTGGCATTATCTACAACATACCATTTAAATCAATATATTTTTAACTTATTACAGCAATCGACTTTCATTCAAAAGAATCATCAATCACTGTTGAAGTAAGTTCAACTGTTTTATGCCAGAGGAATGATAATAGACATGAGTCTTTTATAATCAAAGTCATGACTGGTAAGGTACCCATTAAGAGCTGGATGCTCATTTCAGTCCTGGTTGCCTGGAGCCTTAAGGTTAGCCATACCATGCTAAATCAAAGGTTGAATATAATTCAACCCCATCTATTAAAAAGTTATTAGTTACTGTAAGCATTAAAAGCTTTTGATAATTCATATCTAGTAAATTAAGCATATGAACTATAAAATATTAACACATTTAGCTCTTTATAAGGAAAATTATGTTAAATTTAACAACTTTAGCTGGTAAAGTATTTTCTCAATCCAATTTCAAACACTTAGGACAATCTCAAGATAAGGTAGTAAGATAATAAAAATTAGTTATAATTAAACATCACACTTTAATTCCAATGTATTAAACTTAAATTGTGTAAAAAAAAAATTAATGTTTAGTAGTAGTGTGCTCACACATTAAATGCCATAATAAACAAATAGTACTAATACTGAAGGGTTCAAACTGGTGGAGATTCATAATCTAATCAATCATTCTAATCAACACGCTGAAATTTGAATATACACCTTTACTATTTCTACCAAGAAATTGAGCATGAGTCTTGATAAATATTTCTAATATATGAGTTAACTCTAAACAACAACTGTTAAATGTTGCCTTTCCTTAAAAACTGCATCTATCACACAGCTAAAGCATAGGTATGGTTTTTCTTAGTTTGTTCAACATCAACATTACCAACAGTTGTGAAAATAGACATTGCTTAGCCTAAACACTCAAAGTGTTTTTGTCTAAAGCTATGAACTCTAAACAACAACTCAACTATTGAACATTGCTTTTCTTTAACAACTGAGTTTATACAAAGCTAAAGCATCAATATGGTTTTCTTTGTTCAGCATTACCAACAATTGTGAAAATAGACATTGTTTAGCCTAACACCCAAAGTGTTTTTGTCTAAAGCTATGAACTCTAAACAACAACTCAACTATTGAACATTGCTTTTCTTTAACAACTGAGTTTACACAAAGCTAAAGCATCAATATGGTTTTTTCTTTGTTCAACATTACTAACAATTGTGAAAATAGACATTGTTTAGCCTAACACCCAAAGTGTTTTGGTCTATGAACAATGTGAGATGAAGCACGGTCAACAAATGTACATATAAACATATGCCTGATGCGGAGATAGAGGGGTCAGTTTGGCATCCAGTCTGTCATCTCCGTAACAGACTTGAATACAAACCCAACAGATGACTGGCGTCATGGACTGATGTTTGTAGCTCATGAGACTTGTGTTGATCCATCCCATTCAGAATGTAAACAAAGGCTTGTGAACAGGCTATATCTTGTATAACATTTTGTAGCAAAATCAAAACACACCAAATTAGAAAACATCATATCCAGTGCATCAATAAATTAGAACTGGCTACATCAAACCCTTGTCAATTGTAGCTATTTAATTTTTATTTTTTTTGTTGTTAATCCATCCAGCTCATAATGTAAACAAGAAACAAAAAAAAAACTAATCCTATCTTCATATTTCCAACAGTAACTTTGTATTGCTTTTGTTGTATTTCATAATTTAATTTTATCCGTGGACTTTTTTTTTCTTAGTTTAATAAGAAATCTAGTACAGTTGTAGTTGTATTTTATTCCTTGATTCTGGGCAGTTAATTTGATTTCTCAGTTTATTTATTACATCAAACAACATTGTGTAGAATAAACTGAGAATGTTATATTTAAGAAACAACAAAACTGATCCTGTTTACTCAGTCATCAATGGTTCTTCAGTAAAAACCCATTTCCTGCTTGATTGTTAATGCTCTCTGGAAGAAATGGAATTGAACATTGTTCTATCATCTATTTTTAGCCTCTTTCTGAACTCAATCCAGTTTAAAACAAAGTTATTGTGTCTATTGTGCATATATATGCCTACACAAATGGTAAGAATTTTATTAGCTTTTTTAAGTTTATGATATGCAAGTAATTCAAAAGTGTTTATAAGTGTTCACCTTTATACTAAAAATGTATTTTAAAAATGTAGATTAGTTAAATAGAGTGGTAAATATCTAGAGTGATGAATATCAGTCAGTTGTGTTAATAGTCTAGGAACAATAAAAGGATTAAAGACTTCTCAATATGATATTTTAAAGATTTTTTACTTCATACTTTTTTTTTCCAATTGGGTATAAAAATGAATCGCTAAGTTAACTGAATGAAAATTATTAAAATGGTGTAATTAACTAACAATTAGCCACTTAAGATTAGAGTTATTTCTTAAACATGATTATGAGGAACTCTTGTAAAAACTGTGTTACTATGAATTTAAAAAAAAAAAGCTTGATAAAGTTGTTGATGCAATTTAGATAAACTTAATCTCTGTAAAATTTTGAACAACTAAACTTTAATCAATAATTTTAAATGAACACTCCAAATGTGCTTGTGTGTATTTGTCAAACAGATAAGTGTAAACAAAGCATGAAAAACAAAACTTAAAGGTCTTGTACCGACTGATTTCATTAGTTGACAGACTTTATTCAAATGTTCAGATTAAAACATGGGCGCAAAAAAAAAAGAAAATTGATTTATTTTAAAAAATAAAAACGATGTGAACATCATCAAACATCATTATGACATCTTGAATAGAAACAGCAACAACATCTTTCGTTTACCATGTACATAATGGAGTGAGTTCTGTACAACAGTTTAGCATTAGATTAGTTTCTCCTTGCATGGGATTCTTAAAGTATGTACAGTCAAACAAACAAATGAATGTCAGCTTGAAGCAAACTAGATTCTTTCAACATCAACTCACTTTTACAGAATTACTCAAGAGGAGGGGGTAGAAATTTTTTTTTTAAATTACCTGTTGATCCACTCTCTAAAGAATACAGAAATTAACTTCTTTTTTTGTGTGAAGATACTGAACATTTGTAGCTTCTTTACATGACAAGAGGTAAAGGAGCAGTGATAAGAGGTGGGGATGTCAAGTAAAATTTTATTTGAATTTACTCTTTTTTCATCTTTAATTAAATGCTCTATACCAGGGGTCGGCAACCTTTTGAAGCGGAAGAGCCAAAAGTTACAATTTTCAAAATTTCCCTGATTTTAAAGAGCCACTAACATTTTTTTATTTCAAATATTTTATTTTTTTATTGAGATTATTAGTATTTGTTCAAGGAGCTGGAGAGCCGCATCTTGATATCAAAAGAGCCGCTTCTATTTATCCTATTATTTCTTTTTTATTTCTATCCAAGTAACTTTTTACACTTTCTTAATTTAACATACTAAAAACAATTAGAGCAGAATAATTTAATTTTTTACTCTGAAGGCTTTAGGATTTTGTTCAAACAAGCTCACTGAAAACATTTTAAACAGATCTGTACAATGTAAGGGGAAAAAAATGTACAAAACAAAATTTAATTTTAATATATACGAATTAATTAAAGTGATCTAAAAGCTTTAAAGTAACTTATTAGGTGAGTAGTTATAACGTGTGCATATGAAGTTTATAACTGTGAGTGCCATTGATCTTTTAACATACAAGTTGCCACCCAAAAGTTTGGGGAATATGTTCCACTTGAGAAAAACTGATTTTGTTTACAAGAGTATTAGTTTAAAAACCAAGATGGAAAAATCCCTTGCGGTGAGGGTTTTGTGAGGTTTTGTTCTAGTGTTCTTGTGATTAGATAAAAGCTATAAGACTACCTAAGTTCTAGTGAGTTTTGTTGTGATTAGATGAAAGCTATACAAAAACTACTTAAGTTCTAGTGTTCTTGTCCTTAGATAAAAGCTATACAAAAACTACTTAAGTTCTAGTGTTCTTGTCCTTAGATAAAAGCTATACAAAAACTACTCAAGTTCTAGTGTTCTTGTGATTAGATGAAAGCTATGCAAAAACTACTCAAGTTCTAGTGTTCTTGTGATTAGATGAAAGCTATACAGATTACTTAAGTTCTAGTGTTCTTGTGATTAGATGAAAGCTATACAGATTACTTAAGTTCTAGTGTTCTTGTGATTAGATGAAAGCTATACAGATTACTCAAGTTCTAGTGTTCTTGTGATTAGATGAAAGCTATACAAAGACTACTCAAGTTCTAGTGTTCTTGTGATTAGATGAAAGCTATACAAAGACTACTCAAGTTCTAGTGAGTGTTCTTGTGATTAGATGAAAGCTATACAAAGACTACTTAAGTTCTAGATCTAGTGTTCTTGTGATTAGATGAAAGCTATACAAAGACTACTCAAATTCTAGATCTAGTGTTCTTGTGATTAGATGAAAGCTATACAAAGACTACTTAAGTTCTAGATCTAGTGTTCTTGTGATTAGATGAAAGCTATACAAAGACTACTCAAATTCTAGATCTAGTGTTCTTGTGATTAGATGAAAGCTATACAAAGACTACTCAAATTCTAGATCTAGTGTTCTTGTGATTAGATGAAAGCTATACAAAGACTACTCAAGTTCTAGTGAGTGTTCTTGTGATTAGATGAAAGCTATACAAAGACTACTCAAGTTCTAGTGTTCTTGTGATTAGATAAAAGCTATAAAAACTACTGAAGTTCTAATGTTCTTGTCCTTAGATAAAAGCTATACAAAGACTATGCAAGAAATAATAAGCCCTCCATATTCTGCATGTGAAGATTTCATAAAAACAAAACAAAAACTACCATCTCTCTGCCTTGTACGTAACACAACCTAACCCATGTTGTGTTAAGTTTTGATCTTAAGACTTAGCTGGTGAAAACTTAGTTTATAAAAGAGAAGCTATTGTCTATGTGTCATGCGATGGTTGTATGTGTCTACGTGTCATGTAGGACGGTTGTATGTGTATGTGTCATGTTAAACTACATATCTTCTGACTGACTCCTCAAACTTTTGGGTGTTACAAGGGAACAAGTAAAAAATAATCCTAAGGACCAGGAATAAATTACAATGAGAGCAATGAACTGACTAGTTATCAAAGCTAGTGTATGCAAATATTAGTATCAGACAATTTTTTGGGAAAAAAAGAAATTTAAACTTGTAATATATAAGCCAGATTTTTTTTTAAATTTTACAACTTCCCATATAGTCAAATTATACAAAGAGATATTTCTCTCATCTTTTAAAAAAAAAGCTGTAAACACACACAGACTTAAAATATACTGCCTACCAATGCGATCAATTTACATAATTAACAAATTAAACTAAAAAAATGATGAGTTACTAATCAATAGTTAGTTGAAAAAAAAATGCAAATCACATTTGAACATAGCCATATTCTGATATGCATTCAATATTAATCTATGTATTTACATATAATAACCCCTGAAGGAATCAAGGGGAGAAAACCCTTATCTTGCATATCACTTGCAAACATTGAGTTAACATCTAAATAATCTGACATTGAAAGAACAATTAAACATTGTTTAATATTTATGAAAACTTGAAAAACTATTCTTCAGATCTTTAAATCAACCACAATTTAAATCAGTTGAATAAAAAAAAATGTGTGGTTTCAAAGGGAGATAATGTGTGTATCTTGGGTTATAGAACTTGAATATGAAACTTAGATAAGAATTTTTTTTTAATGTATCTCTTTGTCCAAGGCAGAAGCTGAGATCAATCTTGATAGGGAAGCAAGTCTAGGCCCAGAAATACTTTCTGAGACATAGTGTAGATAGAAGACAGGGTTTAACAACAGCACAGGGGAAGTAAGCTTCACACTACAACTTCTGTATATAAAGTCAACATTGTAAGTGTCAATGTCAGTCCATGTAGCAATGATCAAATAGGTCTAGAAAGAACTGAGATAATTCATTTTTGTTGGATCAAGGATTTTGCATAATAAACAACTACACTACTGAGCAAAAGTTTTCGTGTTTTTATCATAATTCTATAACAATTAATTTGTATTATTTTTTTCTTGTCATTTATTTTAAAGTTCAATAATCACATTTTTTTAAACATAATTTTTCTGACTTAATGTTATAATTTTTACTTTAAAGACATTTTACTGTCAAAATTTTTAAAATAGAAAATTAGGAAATGGTGACGATCTTCTCATAAAAAATAAAGTGAGATGTATAACACCCACTATAAAAAGCTTAAAAAAAATTGTAGTCATTTATGGCACTTAATTAAATTGTTATGTAGAAAATCTAATAGAAAAACCTGTATGAAAACCACAAGAATTTTTTTACGATCTCTAAAACTTGGTCCTAGGGATTAGGTTTATAAAAACATGGATCAGAGGTACAATATAAATGAATTTCCAATGACTTGTAAGTTCACTCTTGATGATTAAGTTTGATCCTATATTAATAAACAATATTTTCTAAACAAGATTATTTATCGGTGTGATAGTTTTTCCAATAACTAAGGATAGTCCTCTGACTTGCGCTAATAGTGAGATGTGTAGTGTTGTGTTAATGAAGAGAGCACCAGATAAGGACATAATGCCTAATGAGTATTGAATCAACATAAGGACAAGTGCTATCAGTAAAAAGTGGGAGGGACAAAGTCAAACATTTGAGCATAGAGAAGCCAGTACAACTAACAGTCTGATATTTGTTCAATTTTCCTGTTTAAAAAAAAAAGGTATTCTTAAATTGTGAGTAGTGTACAATTTAAGGAATCAAGAATTCAGTTCCAATAAAAATTCATTGAGTGCATGCAAAAAAAAAATGATCTTATTTATACAGCCACATGTAAAATTACTAACATGATTTTAATATGCAACAATATAAATGTATGCGGCTGAGAAATATATGCATATGAAGATTTCTATTTTTATTATACATGTAGAAAAAAATAGTTTATCAATTTATGTAATGAAACAAATAATGGAATTCGTTATGATTTTTGTGTGTGAAGATTTTTTTTTAAAAAGATGCGGCAATTGAATAAATAACAAAATGACAAAAATATTAATTTTAACAATTTATAATTTAGCAAAATGCACACCTATGTCAAACAGCATGCGAGATAAACTAGTTATACTCATATAACAGGCAATAAATAAGAAGGTCCGGTAAGTTCATCAACAAGTAGGTAAACAATGACAACCAGAAACACTTAGTTCAAAAGTTGTTTGGGCTGAAATTCTTAGCCAACCTGTTCTCAATTTTTTTTTTTCTTTAAATCATAAAAAAGCTTTACATACAAATATGAACAAATAAGGTGCACACAGAGAAATATATAATTGATTATATACATAACATAGCAGTTCTTTAAAAGTGGACTTTGCTCCATTAAAACCTGCAGCACACTCCAAGGTTGCAATTGTTTAAGTGGTAAACGTTTAACACACAAGATTATTCCTGATGAAATTTATATAAATCCTTTAATCTAGCTATAGAATTCATAGTGTCATTTAGTGGTAACAAGTCATTGATTGAATTGTATTTAAATAAGTCATTTAACCATTGATGTCTATAGAGTTTACAGTTGGCTTGGATTAAACAAATGGTTGCAGTTGAAGAGAGAGATAAATGAACGAATAAAATAATGAACGGATAAACAAGCAGTCGAGCGAGCAAAAAAACCAACCAATCAGGTGAACCGATCAGAGGATGATGCACGAGTGAATGCAGCAAAACTAAGGAACGAATCAACCAACCAACCAACGAACGAGCGAGGAACTCAAGTGAGGCGAGAGGGCGGCAACTTTTTGATGACCAAACAGTTACCTCCCCTTTCCATCACGAGCTGACATTGCGTCCACTTACCCGACTCGAAGGTGTCGAGGGGCTGAGTGAAGTTGCCGCCGCCGTCGCCGCAGACGATGAAGCCGCCGCCGCTGCTGCAGATGTTGCGTCATCGTACGCCTCAGACATGGCCGTACTAGCCTCGGAGTTCCCGACCTCCATTGTAAACGAATTAGAAGCTTCCAGTCCTAAACCTGCGCATGTGGGTGACTGGGGGGATGAAATGTTTGTCGCGTCGGATAACAACTTGCTATTGTCGCTGGATTTAGATTTGCGGCCCAGTGTGTTTCGAAAGCCGTCAAATATTGTCTTTTTTGGCTTGGGGGAGCTGGAGCCAGCCGTAGCATCGGCACCCGATGAAGAAAACTTCCTTAAACTGCTGTCACTACTATTGTTGCGCAAGAGATCTTTGCTAACATCCATGGGTGAATTAGGGCAAGAAGCTTTGTCTTGAGCACTATCTCCACTATCTTCTACCAGACATTGTGGAAACTGCCCGGGTATAGATTTACATCGATCTGTTTTTGATTTGGGTCCAGCCACTGAAATGTCCGAGCGAGATTTTGTGGCTGGAGACTTTGATGGGCTCAGGTTGTGTAACCTGTTAAGTGGGTGGGATTGTGTTTTTCGTAGGGCTGAGTCTCCAAAGCTGGTGTTGAAATCAGGAGCCGATCTGTTAGACAAGTTAAAGACACTTGAAAATAAAAACTACATGGTAAGGTTCATAGATCAACAAAAACAATGTTAACATGTTTTAATAAATGTGTCTCTGTCTGCTGAGCTTGGTACTTGATTTTTTCATTGTTAATGAATCCAGAATCCTAGAAGAAATTCAGAACTGCTGTGTAAGCACCAGACTTAATTATTTTCTTGATGTTTGTTTCGTTTACTAAGTCCACTAATTCAATACTTAAAAAATGTAATTTATTTTACAACTTTCTCTTTATTGTGAATTAAACTAAAAAAAAATGCACAAATTTGGGTAACAAGGATAAACAAAATAATTTAACATTAAAGACAATAAATCTAACAAAAACCTCAAAAAAGAGATGAACATATATTGAAAATTATTTTATAAAACTACTCTGAAACTAGCTTTTACATTACAAAAAAAATAAACTTTAAAAAAGTATAAAATAAACAGCTAGGTGAATTTTAGAATTCTATAATGATACAAATAGCTTTGTTATATAAATACTGAAATTATACATAATTCTAAAAGTTTTAGACTTTTAAAAAAATTCAGACTATGTTTAACAGAAATTTAATTTCTAAAATGCCTATTTTCTCTGACTTTCCCCCCCCCCCCCCAAATTCTCAATTAGCTAATTAAAAATGGATATTATTTCTTATTAGATGTTTTTTTTTTAAATTTAATTTAGCCCTTAAGCTGACATTCAATCTCTGCTGCTTAATAAAGAAAAAGGAATGTAAGTACATTAAAATGAGTGAATGATTAACCAAGATAGTAATACATCAAAATAAAATATTTACAACACTCAACTATAAATTGTAAATTAAAAAAATTAAGACCAGTACATAGATTCAATCAACCTAAAACAACAAATTATACTATAGTCAAAGCAGTACAAAATTGGGAAAAAAATGTTTTAAAGTATAAATAAACTTATAACAAAGTGGATCCAAATTTAAATCCGCAACAAAGAAAGTAAAATTAAGGATAATGCTGTTTAAATTTGTATTATACAAAACAGAAACAATATTTTTTTTTATCAAACAAATTAGTGCTTGGTAAGTTCCGAATTTCCAACTTTTTAAGGAATTCTTTTGAACATCTATCAGTTACTACACCACATCTAGTTAGCTCCAAAGTTTGCTAAGTCTATCATTTACAGGTGCAAGCATTCAGTGACTATTTCCATTCTGTTACGACCAACAATATCTTGAGAATTATGGTGCTCCTTAGTAATATCTAACACGTACAACAGAAATTTTTTTTTAACCTCTATTGCAGAGACACGGTGCTACGAAATATTTAAAGCGCTCGACTGTGGTAACGGTTGGGTTGGTTGGTTTTGTAATTTATGCTGAACTGAAGTGCATTTTGTAGGCTGCTGGTGAAGACAGCTGGTTGCATAGGTTTAGGGCGCCAGGTTTTTGCACAAGAAAAACTGGCCCATGAGAAATTTGTAAGCATGGCTATGGTGAGGTTAGGTTGCTGGCGACTTAGGTCATTATTTTGTTTTTAGTTATGGAAGCATGGCAGTGAAATGGGTGGTTGAAGGCAACATCAACTGAAAAAATAATGTAATGGTTAGGCAGCCGCTAGGACTAGGCATTAACATGATCCGTTTTGTTAATTAGAGGGAAACCATTAGTCAATATGACTTTGAGCTCACTAGTAAGTAGGATATTTAGAAGTGGTAAATGTAATATTTATCAGCTAATGATGACTTGCCATTCTCAAAACATCTCATTATCAACTATAATTTTCTCTTTATAGGATGAAAATCTAAAATCAATTTTAACTATTTTTTGGGTAATTTATAAATCTATTCATTGCAAAATAATAATAAAATTTATATTGCTATGCCTTTTTATATTTTTTTTTTATTTTTTTTTAATTTCATTACAAAATATCTTTTTCTTTGTTAATTATTTGAATCAAGTCAATAGTAATAACTCAACTTCATCTATACTGCCTTATCAACAATTACAATACTCAAAACTAACCAATTTAATAACTAGAACAATACCCACTACTCCACAACAAAGCAGTTTTCTATTCCAAATCACAAATGCTTGTCTCACAACACATAAAGTGCTAAACATGAACCCCTGGGACTCTATAGATTGCTCTTCAACAACTATATAGCTGTCTTCATCTAGTTAAGGCTTTAGTGGAGATGGCTCAACATTATAACCTTTGACACAAGTGCAGTGTGGTCTAATGACGCGACAGTGCAGATAAGTATAAAACAGATTTTTGAAAGGTTGCGATAGGATATTACTTTAATGTAGAGACCGCAATCATGAAACTGAAACCAAAACAGGTAGAGTTGGGTTACAGAGACAGATGAGATATCCTATCTGATTAAATTGAGTCTAGGATAATACACATTTTAAAGAAATGTACACTAAGAAACTTCCTTGGGAAATGTTTAAATTAAAAATTGATTTTAACACACCAGTCATTTGAAGAAGTACACCTAGTAAATCTTTTATATTGGTGAAACTATTTAAAGAGCATATATCAAAAAATATATTCAAACTATTAATCTGTTGACTCGTTGACAGGATGATGAGTGGTGTTAATAATTAATTGCTCATCATCTTTTCATCTTTTTAATAAAGGCTATTTCAGCTTATCATGCATTTTACAATATGTCTCTATACATTTAAAAGCTAATTTAATAGAAATGTAGGTAGATTGATACACTTAAACAGTGTTTAAATTACAGTTTGTTTTATTATTTATGTCACTTAATTGAATAAAGTCATGAAAAATTTTGATTATTGAAACTTCCTAGAAAGTTAATTGCACTATAAACTCTATTAACTAACAATTGACGCAACTGTTTTGAGAATGGACTTTAAGGCCTTATTGTTTATGTTGTGTACTTATTTTTATGTCATTTTTTAATATTAAAAAAAAAGCAAAATTAAAACATTTAAAATGTGATACTATAAAAAATTAATTTAAAAAAAAAACACTTAAAATTATAAACAAAATATGTTTAAAAAAAACAGTATTGATTTTAAACAATAAAATGTGATAAGATAATAAAGGTAATCACTTACAAATCTTTAGTAAGGTTCATCTGGTTTCTCTGGTAGTCTATGGGTGATTGGAGAGCTGAAACACACAAAAAAATACATTTATTTATACCCTCTATGACTAATATATAAAAGTAGTTTAGTGATAGATTTTTCTATAAATTAACATAAAATATTTTAATATACATAATTTAAATTAATATTATAAATTCAAAATTGTAGCTGAATAATTTTAAAATAAATGTTTTTCAAGATGACTCATTTTGTAAAAGTCAATATATATTGAACTTAGCTGATAAAATTGGTATTCAGCTTGAAGTACCTCGCAAAAAGTCCCCTTGCATATCCAAAATAGATCTGATTTGTTTAATCCATGTCTCTTTATTCTCTTCAGAATTGGCTTGGACTATCATCCGAACATCTGACCCTGGAGTGCGGTCAGTTAGTTGAAAGCGCAAAGGTTCACCTTCAACTTTGTCATTCAATGACATTTTATTCACCTGAAAATTTGATTTTTTTAAACATCAGCAAATAAAATATTGAGCAATATTTTGCTACCATCATAATAAACTTCAGATTCCTTATTAATTAAAGAAAAAAACAATTAATTTATTAACTTTGTTTTCCAAAAATTAAACAGATTTTTTTACTATGAAATAGTTACAAATTTGAATACTAAAATTTAATTAAAAAAAATAAAAAAAAAGTTTTGTGAAAATGGATTACCTTTAAGCTATTTTTGAAAATATAAGTTGCATTAGAGAAATTTCCTTTCTTTCTTTCAATCATCTCACTGAAGATGATGATCTGCTCAAACAGGAAAACTCTTCTCTCTTTAAATTTCTGTTGGCCTCCGGATGAGGCTTCTGACACGGAAAGGGTATCCTGCAAAAGTGTAATACAACAGGCTAGATACGTGTGGATATGTTCCATCGTTAAGTTAACTTTAAATGTAAGATATAACATATAAATTGTGATGTTAGCATAAGGGATCATGCACCTATTTCATAACACAAAGGGAAGCAGTGTGTAAATACATCAACTGTTATATCACATTATATAGGGTAAAAGTAAGTGTAGTACTGTAAGTATGTCTTACTTGTGTTATTTAATATATAGACGCATAATTAAGTAGTATGAAGATGGATGTAGTAGCATTAAATTTTTTAGCATTCTTCCCATTTTATAGTATTTATTTACAATCAAATCATGTTTCATTGTCTTAAACAACAAACAAAAAATTTCCCTTAAGGCCCAATTGTAATTATAATCAACCACAGATAATGGTTAGGATTTCAGTATCAATATCAGCACTATTATTTTAATATTGGGGTGTTTCCTAAATAGACCAGTAAACTTACTTTTTTTGTTACCTTACTAGATAGGAAACTGAATAAAAATGTACTGTTAAAGACATATTATGTTGGATATAGAAAGGCTGGCAAAAATATGAACTAACATACCTGCAGTAGCAACTTGCCTTGAGCAGTAATGATACCCTAGAAAGGATAAACAAATGATAAGAAATAGAGAGCGATGCTACACAATTGTGTGGCTAAATATACTGGGATGGGTAGTGTCATTTATTCCAGATTATTTCTGGTCAACACAATAATTGTGTGGCTAAGTATATATTAAAATGTGTGGTGTCATTTATACAAGTTTATTTTTGGTGTACAGAGCATATGTACTTGGCATATGAAGGGATAGTGTGGTCAGCACTATGCCCAGCCGCCTTTAATATTATCGTGAATTAGGTACCTATCAGAGCTGAGTCTACTGACTTCAAACCAGATTTGAACTCAAGACTTACGGGTTAACAGTCAAGCGCTCTACGGCTCGGCCAAGCCATCACCCTATAAACCATAGTTTAACTTAATTTCATGGTTACTTTAGCTGTGAATTAAAAAAAAATATCCTACATCAAATCCCTGCAGCCTCCCAACTTGCATCATGTCATTGGCAGCCTTAGGGACTATACACATGACACGCAGAGCTTTCTTTAATTCTGATGGGTCCTCTCCAGCTTTCTCTGTGTATTTTAGGATGTCCTGCAAAGAGCGTTCGAAACATTAAAATCTACAACAGTAACAACTTTTTAAATCAAAACAACTTTTTAAATCTTTTTTATGACTTGAATAAAAAAAAATATTAAAACAACAAAAATAAAACTAGTCAAGGAAATATTAATGTTAAACGTTTCATCTAGAATAATTATTAATTTAATTAAATTTACGACAAAGAACTAGAATTGTTTCTAAGTTTCGCCCAAACACCTTATTTCCCACTGCTAGATGTTTTTCAGCTGCATGAATCAGAGACATTAGCCAGGTACCAATCAAATTTTAACATCAACACCTTCTGACGGATACAAGCTGGCACAAACTACATGTCTCATTCTTTTATTCGCGTTTTCAAACAAAAACCAAAATAAACTTAAAAAAAAAACACACTATGTAATTACATTAACCCCCTAAAAGTTAGCTTAGATATATTCATCTTAGTCAAGATTGCCTGGACAAACAAGTTATGGACGTTGATATAATGCAGTAACAGTAATTTAAAAAGTAGTAAGACACTCACTTTGAGCAAAAGTTGGTAGCGCATGATTCTTTGAACAGGTTTAATTAACAAGTCTGGAAGCATGAGGCGGTGACCTAGTTTTTGCCGAACTTCCTGAAAGTGCAAATGGTTAAATGGTCAGATAAAAGTTAAACCATTTCCTCATCCTCAATAATTTAAATGTATCTTATAGCAGGTGAGGAAAACTCGTCAAGTCATACAAACTTTGAACATTAAATTGTTCTGTAAATAATAGCCAAAATGCTTTGAACTTATTTCAATATATGCCTATTTTGTTTTACTTAGACATGTTTCAGTTAAATATAATTGTTGCGCATTAAACATAAAAGGTAGCAATACATGACAGCCTATAATAATACAAATGTTACACGCCAAGCGCTTGAGTGGAACCCCCAGGGAAAGCGGAAGAGAGGGCGCCCAAGACAGACCTGGAGGCGGAGTCTTCTTGAAGAACTGCAGCCAATAGGGATGTCTTGGGAGATGTCAAAATTAATAGCCGAGGAAAGGAAGAAATGGAAGGAAATGGTGGAGGCCCTATGCTCCATAAGGAGCAAAGAGGACTAAGTCAAGTAAGTCAAAGTATAATAATACAGAGATTTACTGAGGTAAACATTTAGCACAGAGAGTAGACACAGATACAGAGTGTTAACTCACCTCAAAATATGTGTCTAGATACTCAGATACAACATATTCTGACTTGGGTTTGTTCTCACAATATTTTACATACATGTATAACCTTCTTTCCTGAAAAAATAAATAATATTTAAGTAAAAAATGTTATCCACTTATATTCATTACATTTATTTCCACCAAGTAACAAAAACAACAGTAAACTATCTGAGTGTGTAGCTGCTAATGGTTTTATATATGTCTATATAGATCTAGAATTTGAGATAATCCAAGATGTAACCGCACACCTAAACAAAAACAGAAAATTTTGACACAAGTGTAGGGAGGTAAGGAAGCCCAAATTTTCTTAACCTATTCACTATATTTCAAAAGATAAATTTTATAATACTCAAGCCTTCATAAACTGCTGTAGCCAAATTTATCATTTTGATTATCATTTTGTAAATCTTACACTCATGTTAGTTTAATGAGAGACTGTTTAAGGCCTATAAAAAAAATAAAAGAGGAACTTACATAACGAATAAATATAGATGCAACTTTGTTTGGGTTGGTCAAACATGATTCTAACTCAGAAAGCATAGTCCTGTAGAAAAAAACAAAAAGTTACATTAAATTCAAGGTTTAAAGGTAATAAACATAGCAAGAATTGGTAATTAATCATCATACCAATTATAAATTTGGTGAATGTAGCCAAATCAATTTTAGTGGTAAAACTTATGTATTGTGCTAATCATAAATTTGGTGAATGTTGACAAAAACAATTTTAGTGGTAAAACGTATGTATTGTGCCAATCATAAATTTGGTGAATGTTGACAAAACCAACTTTAATGATAAAACTTACTCATTGTGCCAATCATAAATTTGGTGAATGTTGCCAAAAACAATTTTAGTTTATTGGTGAAACTCTTTGTGCTAATAATAAATTTGGTGAATGTTGACAAAACCAACTTTAATGATAAAACTTACTCATTGTGCCAATCATAAATTTGGTGAATGTTGCCAAAAACAATTTTAGTTTATTGGTGAAACTCTTTGTGCTAATAATAAATTTGGTGAATGTTGACAAAACCAACTTTAATGATAAAACTTACTCATTGTGCCAATCATAAATTTGGTGAATGTTGCCAAAAACAATTTTATCTTTGCCCTCCATCTCATCAGGCAGTGGGTTATCCCTCATGTATGCCATGTAACCCTAAACCATGGTACAACAGAAATTATCATAATTTATGCAAAGTTAATTAACTCATTTTACCAGCTATAAAATTTTGATGTTAGAGAACTTAAACAGACGGCTATTTTTAGTCTAGAAGGTCAAAGCTCATTTGTTTTAAATATTTTATGTGGATGTCCAGCTTTGTACGAACACCAGTGTAAGTATAATTTTAAGAAGGTGATTTTGATTGGATGCTATTGGATTTTAAATGGTGTGATCAAATTCTTATTTTCATTTAAAAAATACAACATAAACCATGCTACTAGAAAATAATATTCTTAAAATAAAAATAAAAACTATTTTGTTCTTTATTTTAAAAATCAGAATGATTAAATTTGGGCTTAAGTTTGGACTTACATCAACTATAGTTGCTAAATCTTTCACATAGTCTTTTTCTGTGTCGTAAAGCTCTTGCACAACAAATCTAAAGTTTAAAAAAAAAAATAATTATTAATCTTAAAAATATAATTGATTGATATCAGTAATACCATTTTTAATTATTTTCTAAAATATGATTATTAATCTTCTTTTTTTTTTTAATATGAAAAAAGATAACATCTTCAAAGAAATAAGACATTTTAAAAAAAAAAAAATTTCTAAATCAATGCAAGAAGGGAATGCCAGACCACAAATGAGCTGATATTTTATTACAGCACTAAAAAATATATATAGATATCTAATTCACTGCTATAAAGTTGAAATGTTATAAAACTGTCCTCGTCACAAGGCCACACATTGTAAAACTTATTTAATTGAAGTCAGACGTCGTAAAGCTGCTGTGGGACCACAGTCTCAATAGCTTGAAAAAAAAAAGTTAAGGGTCCCAGTATTTGGCAGGTACTGTCAGTATCTGTCTTATCACAGACTTGACATATGGCTCTGCTGGTACTGTCAGAACTAAACCAGCACTTTACTTTGTTTACCAACTTGTTGCTGCATTGTGCAGCATAGATAAAAATCTCACACAGAAATAAAATCTAACATACTGTCTTTTCTTGAGGAACTTGGCTTTTTCAGCCTCAAAGTCTCTCCCTTCATCAACTTTATCATCCTCTTCTTCTTCCCTGCTATCTGTAGGGTTTAAGGTGGCGTCAGCTAGACTTAGCTCTGCCTGTGTGCCTGATGGGCTGGGGTTCAGGTCTGATTTTGAAGAGTTTCCACTGGCACCTTCAGCTGTAGGCTCCTGCAACAACAACAAAAGTTATATGTTAAATTAAGTTCAGTGAATGTTTTTTTTTTTTAATTTTCACTTTTTTTATTGTAAATTTCATCCAGTCTTTCTAATTACTAAAAAGAAGAAAAAAACCTTTGTGTTGTATTTGTACATCATGCTACTGGGTTTACTTAGCTATTAAACTTTAACTTGATTCAGGAGATTCAACTTATGTTCTTATTACTTATAAAATTAAGTACAAAATATATTTGGCTAATGAATTGATTAGTATGCTTTACATTAATTAGATAGATACATCGACTCTTTCAAAAACCTAAAATCCAATAGCTCACATAGCTCCTGTTTCAATAATAAAGTAAGATTTTTCTTTTTTTTTTTTTGCTTATTAAATTGTATAAAGATTCATCAAATTTTTTCTAAAATAATTGCTTTACAAATTACAACTTTTCACAACTTTATGTAATTTAATCACATAACCTTACAAGACATGTAATTATTTATTTTAAGGAAAAAGTATGTTTATGATTTACAAAATCCTAAATCTATTTAGTTAATGAAAATTTTAAATGTTTTTCTACAGGCATACATGCCTTGAACTCTGGCAATTATAAACAAAGTACACGGTTGAACAAAGCATTCATCCCTTTTATTAAAAACAACTACAGGTTTACTACCTCTCCCACTTTTCTCTATTTTTGCATTGAAAATATTATCGTTTAAATGTACAGCAGCAGAGGCAGAAACCAGAAGAAGAAAAAAAAATTCCATTTAACTATTATTATTTTTTTTAAATCTGTGCAGTATGCAGGACACACCCAGCATGGGTTGTCTGTGTTTTTACCTCCTGAGAAACAATCACCTGGACCAGGTGCCAGCCATGTGGAATGCCACATTTCTATTTCAATCTATTTTTACATTTTCATCAGAGATTTTTTTGGAAGCAGTGTAGAGCTTATACGTGGCTCTATTTGATAAAAACAGTATTTTATGTAGATAAGATACAGTATAAATCTAAACAAGTACATGGGGTTGCCTGAGTGCTAAAACAAACAAACTGACAGTTTAAAATCTGGGGTAAAGAGCTCACGGCGCTGGATCTGTTGGTAAACTCTAGCATTATCAGAGGAAGTGTTTGTAAACTCTAGCACTACCTAAGCACTTTGTCCTGAAGCTTTTAACACCAAGGTAACTTTATCACAACTGTGTATCTCATGTACGACTAACACCTAAACAGGTAATAATAGTTTCTTTTAAAATACCTGATTGAAACAACAAACTATAATAGACTGTTGTCCCTACAGTTTAGAAACTGATCAAAATTCTGGATAGAAAAATATGTTTTAAAAACATTTAATTAATGAATAATTTTAATTCACAACAAAACCAACCACAAGGAAGATTAATTGTATTTTAGTAAAGAATTAAAGAAAACAGAACTATAAAACAAACAACCTGTTTTTCTCAGATAATGTTCTATATTTAGCGTACATCTTGATATAGGTTTGATCATAAAACTCTCAACCTTGAACAAGTGGAATTTTTATTATCATTGTTAAACACTTGACGTCACCACAATGTGCCCTGTTGATACCCACTCTCAAATCTATTTGTGGCTTTCAGGTGATATACCTTCAACAAGATATTCTTACTGGGTCTAAACTTACTTTACTCTATAGACTAGAACAGAGTGCAGTTTTCACAGGGTTGGTAGTCTGACACACTATCCACCCATAAAAAGAACAAGCTATATTGTTGTTCGCCAATGTTTTCTAAAAGTACATAATAATCTCACTATTATTTTAAGAAGAAATGTGCATAAGAAAAGCACTTAAGACACCTATAGAATTCATCTATTTTTAGCTAGAGGGTGTGGTCACAGCTACATCATAAGGTTCTCGATAATTTCATTCTGGGTGAGAATAACACAGGTAAATGCTGACATGTACAAAATACAAACTGAACTAAGACTGAACCTGTTGTGTATTTTCTTTCTTTTGTCCAACTAGCTTGCTAATGAATACAGGGTACACTTTGGCATTTCACTGAGCTTGCTGTTAGTGGTTATAGAATTGTATTGAATGTAGCAATGAATGATATAGCTGCCATGTTGTTGTACATTTGTATTGAAAATAACAAGTTTATTGCTGCAACCCTGCTTTACATGTAGATTGAATACAATAGAATGATCAAGTTCAGTTGTAATAGAGAAAAATTTGTGGCATTGTATGCTGATTGTGGTGCATAAATTAATTATTCATTAGCAGTTCTCATTTATTACTTTAATAGTCTTTAACATTAATGATACTTGTATATTAAGGTATTGATTTAGGATAAGAATTAGGGCAAGGCTCAGGTACAGGATACCCTTAGGGCGGGTATTGTTATTGGTGGAATTAAAGAAACAGGCAGGCATGAGAATAGGAGTATGACTAATCACTAAACCTTAAGTACATAAATTAGCCAGATTTTTTTGGCTTGTGGAAGCTGAGAGTAAAAAGCCTCAAGTTAACATCAAACACTTGGCAGGAAATGTTAACAGAAACAACAAGAAAAATCTGAAATAACACGCAGAGAAAAAAAAAATTGTTTCTTGTTTTGTGATTACCAGTTATGTCAGACATGCATGATAAAAATCATCTTTAGCTGATCTTGTTCCATTAAAACATTTTTTTTCCAACCGCCCCATTACTTTCACTGAGCAACCATGCTTAACACAAACTCATTCAGGTAGTTAATTGACCCAAATATTAACTCATATTTATTCAATACCCCATCCCCACCCCCACTCTCCAAACTAAATTCCAGCATCAGGATTTTGTTGCTTATGCTTGGCAGCATTTTAAGACATACACAGGTAACACAACTTCATCTTTTTTAAAACTGTATTCAATAATCAATGTATGTATGAGCAGATAAGCTGTGAGACAACAAAAACTAAACAAAGTCTCCAATGTACACATAAGTCATTTAAGTTGTGAGCCAAACTTTAACAAACACTATAACCAAGACCAACTAGAAGTTAGGTAAAAAATTTAACCCCTCTCATGAATGGCCAGAAACTGAATGGACAATAAATGGACAACTGAAAGTCATCTACTGCTAAAAATGGCTTGACGTGAACTAACAAAAGAAGATGGCCACATCAATGAACACTAAAAAAATTGCTAGATAGTCACATCGCATAAACCCAGAGCAGTTAGAAGGAAGTTGGCCATTTTATTTAGAATGTAAAAAAAAATGGTAACTTATGTCATGAAAAAGGTAACATACATTTTTAAACGCTATTTATATTTTCAATTTTAAACCAAATAATTATAGTAAAGTAAGTAAAGTTTTCCTTTCAAACCTGACGGTCTATGGGGCAAGTGAAGTAGAGTTCACTTGTTTCTGTGACCTAGGCATATGAAGAGATAGTGTGGTCAGCACTATGCCCAGCCGCCTTTACTTTCCCTAACATAAATTAGGTACCCATCAGAGTTGGGTGGACTCAGGGACGGTCTACTGACTTGAACCCGGATTTGAACTCGAGACTAACGGGTTAGCAGTCCAGCTCTCTACCGCTAGACCACTCCGTCCCTTCCCTTATGCTTTACACAATTTAAAAAATATAACTAAAAAACTTTTATACTGACTGCACATAGCAAGTAAAAGTGAACAGAATATCTTGTTGAAACTAAACATTCCACATGACACTAACAGAAGCTTGATGGCAAGAGCATGCATGAATAATTGAAAGACTTACAATTCTATGCTTGTTTATATTCTCTATCTGACTGGTTAGGTCTGTGGCCACTGAGTTCTCTCCCTGTGGCTTCAGTGACAGCTGGGATGCCTGGAAAGGTCAAAGGTTAGGAGAGATTTTATAACCTGTTTGTATGTTAAGTCAAAATTTAGTATGAAGTTAAAAAAAAAAACACAATTTCTGTTTGAAGTAAAGTAAAAATTGTTTTCGTATTTTGAGAGTCAACATTAACCAAATCAGTATTTAAAAACAAAAATATAAATAAATTTATGAAATACTAGCATAAACACATCAACATTGAAATGGTAGTTCTCCAGAGAAAAACTACAACTTTTTAAAACACTTTATTTCAAACCAAATCCCATTTAATAAATATTTGTAGAATCATAATTTATGAAAGAAAATATGCTGAATTTTTTAAAGAAATACCTCTGAAATATTTAAGGTAAAACAAAAATAATGAACTTTATTCCCTGAATTTTGATTTTTTTTTAAATGTTAGTTTAAAAGACATTTTCCTATAGCTTAAATATGAAAACTTAACTGGTTTAATATTTAAAAAGAACTATAAATATTAATGGGAATGACATTTTCCTACCTTCTAGACAACAGAATTACTAGTATTAACATTTGAAAAATGCAGTAAATAATAATTTCTTAGACATTTAAAGAAGAAAAGTAATCAATTGCTTTACATTTAGACAGATGGATGTAAATAGTAATATAGTTACTATTAATTCCAAAGCATTTACAGTACTGGATACATGCTATTTTTCATTTGATCCATAAATTCTCTGCTACAGTTCCTTGTTCCCTGTTACTGCAACTAGTTCCCTGTCACAGTTCCCAGTTATCTGCTACAGTTCCTAGATCCTATTAAAATTCCTAGTTCCCTGTTACTGTCCCAGTTACACTTCCTAATTACAGTTCCTAGATCCTGTTACAGTATCTTAAAGTAAAAGTAAAGTTTCCCTTTCAAACCTGACGGTCTATGGGGCAAGTGAAGTAGAGTTCACTTGTTTCTGTGACCTCGGCATATGAAGAGATAGTGTGGTCAGCACTATGCCCAGCCGCCTTTACTTTCCCTAACGTAAGTTAGGTACCCATCAGAGTTGGGTGGACTCAGGGATGGTCTACTGACTTGAACCCGGATTCAAACTCGAGACTAACGGGTCAGCAGTCCAGCTCTCTACCGCTAAACCACTCCGCCCCACGTTACAGTATCTTGCTCCTTATTAAAGCTCTTCTTTCTTGTTCTTCTTCTTCTGTCTTAATTATAGTGTTGGAAGGGATTTCCTCCAACACGATTAAGTATTATGTGTCAACTGGTAAGGTGTCGCTTAGGCCATTAACTCCGATTTTCAGCCTGCATTTCATTTTGGATTTGCTTCCATAGCCTTTTGTGCAACCAAGAACAAACTAAAAGGCAGCAATTGTTTGATTTTGAAGTTTTTCCTAGAAGAGTTGCTGTCCCCGGCTGTCAAGTCTGATCCGCCCAAGGATTCGAACTCGAGACTTTTCTGTTTAGCAACCATGAGCTTTACCGACTCGACCACGCTACAGTTCCTAACTGAAATTCCTTGTAACAGATCCTAGTTTTACAGCTCCTAACCTCCATTATTGTGTTCTATATTGTCAAGATCTGCCATAGAAGCAGGCAATACCAGCCTCAATATCTCTACAATACTAACAAAAACATGATCCCTTTCAAAAGGAATATTATTGAAATGCCATGTTTAAAAAGAGTTTTTTTACTTGTCTTTCTTTGAACAAGTCAACATCACTTAACTCAAGCTATCACCAGGGATACTACCTGACAGTAAGAAGATTGTGTGCCATACTGATACACAAAGAAGAAAGGCTTGCTTTCCATTTGTAAGAGATAGCGTGGTTTTCAAAATAACTACCCCCACCCTCACACCACCACCACCATTTCTCTCATTTGTTATAATGTTATTTTCTTTAGAACTTATGCTATGCACTATTGTCAGAGAAATTTCTTTAAAATTCTTGTATGCAGCAATATTGTAAGCAAAATTTCTATAAACGTGCATGAAATATTGTAAAAGATATTCACTTTAAACTCTTGTATGCAATATTGTTAAGAGTATTTTAAAAAAACAAGAAATAATGAAGTTCTGTCAAACTTGTCAATGTCTATTAGAAAAATGTTTGTGATTCTTCCAACTTTAATCTACATGCGAGCCAAGTACTGTCAAGAGTCAGGTGCAAGTTTAAATCCCAAACATCTACCTTTGAAATTTTTTATGCAAGAGATGGCCAAGTGGAGATTATGAGAATGTGTGGGTATTACTGGAGATTAAAGACATGAGTCACATACTTTTGCACATATACCCATATAGGCTGTGTTTGAAGGCTAAGTCACATGACTGTGTACATGCCCAGAGTAGCTGAGTTTAAAGGAATAAGTCACATGACTGTGTACATACCCACAGTGGCTGAGCTTAAAGGAATAAGTCACATGACTGTGTACATATCCACAGTGGCTGAGTTTAAAGGAATAAGTCACATGACTGTGTACATATCCACAGTGGATGAGCTTAAAGGAATAAGTCATATGACTGTGCACATACCCACAGTGGCTGAGCTTAAAAGAATAAGTCACATGACTGTGCACATACCCACAGTGGCTGAGCTTAAAGGAATAAGCAGAGGCATAGCGAGGGGGGGTGGGGGTATATATGTCCCAGGGTGCTGACCCTAGGGGGTGCCAAAATGGGTTTGAAAAAAAAATTAAAAGCTCATTTTAGCTGCAGTTTTGCATTATAAATATAAAAAAATATATGGGGGAGGGGGGAGCGCCAAATTGAAAGTTTGTCCCCGGGCGCCAGGAACGGTCGCTACGCCTCTGGTAATAAATCACATGACTGTGCACATGCCCACATTTGCTTTAATCAGTTTAATAAAACCATGCCAACTATATATTGATATACATTAGCATTAATTACAGGCATTATACTGCAGTTATGTGTAATCTGCACATTTATTTAAGTCACTTTACAACTGGTTTTTCCCATTTGAATTCAACATCACCTCACACTACATTTTAATCTAATTTTTATGTTTTCCTACAACTTTTTTTTTACACATTCTGGTCTCATAAAATACCAGCTGTTTACAATTCTTCACAGACCAAGGGCTAAATTTTAAGGAAACAAGTGAGTAGAGGCTTAAACTCAAAGTCATCTGATGTAAACATTATTCTAATCTTATACTGACTAAGGTTTCAGCTACATGCACACATGATGAGTTTAAGCCTTGTAATCAATGTAAGATTAGCATAATATTTACATCAGATCACCTAAAGTGAGTGTCTGAGAGACATCTAACGGCACCTACAAACAGATGTTACTTACCAGTTTAGCTGTGACATCATCTGTGGAGACCTCCTTGCTCTCTGGCTTGAATGAATGGTCTTGGATCTCCATAGGAGGGGGCATCTCTATATCCTGTGCTGGCTCTTCTTCCTCATTTGTGGAGTCTAGTGGCTGCTTCTGTGTTAAGACAGCCACCTGAGGAGTGATGACCCCTTGTTCGGCTGTTGGAGTGGTTTCCCCTGCTGTGGAGTCCTGAAATTAAACCAAAAGAAATATTTGAGACTCCCTGTTTAAAAAAAGGTAATGTATGAGAAAAACCTGAAATGGAAATTAGAAATGATTGAATATTTTATACAATCTTACCTTCTTAACTTTTCCCCTTCAGAGTAAATTGGACTTAATGTTACAAAAACAGATTACAATGTAACATAACATTCTTAAAATTTTATACAAACATTGGAAAATTGTTTTCTGCAAATGTTGCTAAGTGTAATGGGTAATTATTGACTTACCAGCATGTACAAATCATGTTAAAAATGAACAGCAATTACATGAACGTTGAATAAAATATTACTAAGAAATGTTGTATGGTAAAAGATGTTATTTTTATTTTAGTTGTAGGTTTACATAACATTAAAGCTTGTTTTGAAATATTATATGCATCTATAAAACTCAGCTATTATGATTTTAGGAGAATAAAAGGTTACTGTTGTTCAGCTTTCATATAGGCCTGCTTGTTAAACTTGAGTATCAAATACACTTAACATAACAACAGCTTATGCTGGGTAGGCTTTTGTTATCATTTTGAGATCTTACCGTATGCGATGAGCACTCATACTCTTTTTTCTTATGCTTGCTACAGGGACAGAATGCATACAGCACAAACGAGGTGACATCCATTGTGTAGCTTCATTCACACAACCTCTGGTGATCATTCAATGCTAGCCTTGTCTAACCACTCAACCACTTCATTAATCTTTGTGATTCCAGTTTAAAAGTTGAAAAACAGGAGTTTCTTAAAATGTCTTCTAAATGCTAGCCTTATTTAACCCCTTCTTCACATCATTAATGTTTGAGATTCAAGTTTTTTAAAATTGAAAAACAGAAGTTACTTAAAATGTCTTCTAAATGCAAGCCTTATCAAATCAATTAATTGCTTTATAAATGTTTGTCATTCCAGAAGAGAATTTTAACAAACCAAAAAATTCCAAGAAAGCCTGACTTTTGAGCAAATCTGCCTGACAAAAGACAAGAAACAGCTACTACATGTAGTCATTAACTTCATTCCTCAAATTGATTAGTTTTAAATAACTTGTCTAAATAACTAGCTTTAAACAAAAACCAAACAGCTATACAGTTTGTATGACAGGTGTTTTCAAACTGCACACAAGAAGAGAATTCTTTAGCTCTACAGGATAAACATTCACAAGCAATTGTTCAGCTGCATAGCTAGAATGTTTAGAAATGTTTTGTTTTTGTTCATTAAAATACAAGCATGATATAAAGTATTTTTAGATTAATGGCGGTGTCTTAGTGAAAAATCCATACAGAAAATGGAAGGGTTGGTTCAAGTGTTCTCTCTTTAAAATCTAAGCTAGTGCAGCAATAAAGGTGCCGGTAAGGTTTAGTTTAGGGGTGGAACAGTTGATGCTACCCCAGCTACAAAGTCAAATGATCTACTAATAAATGCTACTAATTGATAAAAAATGAAATATAAATTCAAAACAACCCTTAAGTTTACATGCAATCCAGTCCTAAATGTAGTTTTATGTATTAGATCCAAAACTATTATTGATAACATGAACACAGCTAAAGAAATTCACACATCAATGACTGTAAACTTTTATGAACATCCCCCCCCCCTTACCCCATTAAACTCACACCCCACCCCATTAAACACACATCCGCCCCACTAAACACACACACCCACCCCACAAAGCACACACCCCCACCACTAAACAAAGACCCTCATCCCATTAACAACCCTCCCCAGCCCCATAACGACAGCACATTTCTTTAATAAACCTACAACTGCCACTTCACACAAAAATAACTTGCTAATTCTATTTTTACATCTTTAAAATCTCCACCAATGCATCACTACAAGTTCTATCTCTGACTAGGGTAACCCCACAGGACAAGTAACCTGTCAAGTATTGACTAGAGAAACTTCTAGGACCCCCCTAAACCTGACCCTACATACAGCTAGTAAGGGGTCATCCATTTATGACGTCCACACTTGGGGGGGGGGAGGGGTTTGAAAAAAAAACTGACTTTTGTGGACAATTATGGACTTGTATAAGGAAAAAAAAAGTGGATTTTTGTTGGGAGGTAGGGGGGGGGGGGTCCAAAATATAAAAAAATTGTGGACGTCATAAATGGATGACCCCTAACCTCAGCCTACAGTGTCCCTACCCATCAGCCCTAGAGTATATGTGTACCATCTACACTTTACACATTCATCCCATCAGTTACAATCAACCCAACTTTCCAGAATGGGTAATTTTTTAAAAAAACGCATCCATTTGAATTAATGTTATATTAAACATTTGCATTGTTTACAGTATAATTATAATTGATCGTGTAATTTTTAAAAGCAGCCAGTAAAGTAAATCTATGGCTGTATTTTATTGTCTACTTTGGGTTGTAACATCGGATGCAGATAAAACTTATTTCAAAACCAGTTTTTTTCTAGTACATTTCCTAATCCGTGTATTTACAGTACTTTCCCTAGCCCAGTATTTCTACAGTATATTCCATAACCACGTGTATTTCTAGTACATTCATAATCCCATGTATTCACAACACATTCCCTGGTCCCGTATATTTATAGTACATTCTTTTTAAAAAAAAACGGCCTGCCAAACAGACGAAAAAATTACGTTTTATTTTTAAACACCGTACACAACCCCCCCCCCCCCCCCCCACCCCCTCTCCCTCCGCACACATCCAAAGGAAAGGTGGTAAAACTTAGAAAGCTAAATGAAATCCAGGAATGTAAATGTGCCCATCAAAGCTGTCTTTAAAAAGCGAACCATTTTCACAAATTAGGACGGGCTTCCTTCTGTCATGCATTGATATATGAGCGAGGCAAAGATAAACCTTAAAGAAATACTAACCCATATCAACATATTGTATAAGTGTAAGCATACAGGATACGGTCCACATACAATAGCGTGTAGTCATGACGGGGTCTTACTTAAACAGAAAAATAGACACAGCAGAGGCTCAAATCTAATCAGTTAACAAATGGTGTCACCATTTTAATGAACTCATTTAAATCGACCTTTGTTTTTGTATTTAGAATTTCAAACTACTAAACGCGCCAACCAGTTGTTGAAGGTCTGCGAAAACCACGTTCATTTATAATTATGTAGGGATAGGTGGGTGTGGACGAAACCTGTAGCCAAACAACTAAGCATTTAGATTTTAGACGAAATCAGAATAAAATATATTAAATAATTAGCCAATTCCACTACAACATGAATTTATTTTTTATTTCTAATCGAACTATTAAGATTAGGTAAAGTAAAATAACTATACGAGAAATAAACTAGTATGAAGTGAGCAAAATAATCAAGTTTAGCCTACAGGAAATGTGAAAAAATATAATCAAGTTTAGCCTAGAGGAAAGGTGCAGAAAATATAATCAAGTTTAGCCTAGAGGAAAGGTGCAGAAAATATAATCAAGTTTAGCCTACAGCCTACAGGAAATGTGAAGAAAATATAATCAAGTTTAGCCTAGAGGAAAGGTGCAGAAAATATAATCAAGTTTAGCCCAGAGACTAGACAGCCGGTAATGAAAACTCCGAAGACGACTAGCTAACACAGCCGTTAAGGTAGTCCAACTGCCGGCAAATAACACATGTAAATTATATTTTCCCCGTTCAATTCGGAAGCTTCGTGTATATTGGATTTGTTGTTTTTTCCCCCCATCACTTTTGAAAGGGCAAGTGACGATATGACGCAAGTTTAAAAAATAAAAAAAATACCCAAGCATCAGAAAGCGTGCATCGGTAAACCTACTTGTAGCGCAACTAGCCTTGGAGTATTGATACAGGGAAACCCTAAGCGACCATTGACGAGTGGAGCATTATCCCACTCGGCTGACACGATTCCAACTTTCATGTTTTGTTGTCGGCAGCAGTTTGTTCCAATCTTTAACGCGGCTATTGACATGACAATTATCTGAAGTCACGATTTGGGGCATATCCAGGGTGGCGCACGGTGGGGGAAAGCTGCGGGGATTTGGGTGAGCTACAAGTATCAAGGCTGTTGTTATGCAACCACATGTGGGTAGGGGTGGGTTGCTATGGAGTTGTTGCACTAGCTGGGTTTCATAATGAGTTCTTGCATGTGGATAAGGGTATGTTTCATAATGAGCAGTTGCATGTGGATAAGTATAGTTTCATAATGAGCAGTTGTATGTGGATAAGTATAGTTTCATAATGAGCAGTTGCATCTGGATAGGTATAGTTTCATAATGAGCAGTTGCATCTGTATATGTATAGTTTCATAATGAGCTCTTCCATGTGGATAGGTATAGTTTCATAATGAGCTGTTGCATGTGGATAGGTATAGTTTCATAATGAGCAGTTGCACCTGGATAGGTAGTTTCACAATGAGCTGTTACATGTGGATAGGTATAGTTTTATAATGAGCTGTTGCGTGTGGATAGGATATCCACGTCCAAATAAGCATGTTTTTCCATAGCTAGACATATCTTAAACTATAAAAGCATGAACAAAGGATGCTACCAGTATTTGAACAATATAAACTCTACAAAATATAATCGGCAACAACAACAGAAAACATGGAGTAAACCTAAAAAGGAAAGAAAGATAGGTTGAGATTATTAACAACAAAGTGCCGTGTCCTCTAACAAAAAGATAGCACAAAGTGCTATTAGAACGAGAAATGATTTCATTTATTCTAAAGTTGGTATAAAAAAGCTTCACACCACAACTCATGCTAACAATATTAAATATATAACATTTTGCTAAACTTTCAACTAAGCCTAACGGCTAAAAAAGCTACTAGACAAGCCTATTAAATACAAGCACTGATATCAGGAGTCATTAAAACATAAAAAGGGTACATCTCAAATTAGGTCGCAAGTAGAAAAATCACATGACTAGACACAGCCTTAACCTCAGGTAAGTAAAGCTCATCTATACAATCAACTCCTACACACCTTAGTGCGGCTTGTGACTCGTGTTACAAGCTATGATAAATTCAGACTCAAAAAAATATACGCACACTATTGTTCTTTTAGCAATGTCTGTTAAGAAAATTGTTTATCGGGGGTGGGGTGCTATAGCTATCACAAGCCTTTTAGAAAATTTTCTCCGGTGGAGGGGCGAACTTGAAACTTTCGGGGGAGGGGGGGGGGGGGGGGAGCACTTGTTGGGCAACCACTGGATGAAGTATACATGTTCTATATAAAAAAAAATTTTCTCTTACGTCCGAATGGGCTGTGGGCGTGCAACATTCCCAAAGAGATGCCTGAAAGAAACTCTTGTCGCTCGCTGAATAAACGTTGTAACAGCACTAATGTATAGGTCACTAGTCGGTTTAAACGTAGTATCACCGCCAACATCACAGCGAATACACGAAGTCACTAGTTAATTAAACCGTTGTACGACCACCCAAATTATAGAGAAGTCTGTAGCTTTTATAAATTAGAAACATTAACTACCATAGACCACCCATGTTAGAGAAGCTACAAACAATTAAAATAAATAATGCAACTAACGCATCACGATTTATTACTTCGTCCATTTAATCAGGAGTGGGCAATGTTTTTTAACTTAAAAAAAAATGAACATTAGATAAACTATTTTTATTTTTAAACCCATCTGTCAGGTGCACCGAAAATTAAATTATTTTTTTCGGGAACCTTCAGCTGCTGATTTGACATCAAATTTATCAGATCTACTTTTTTTTCTTCTAAAGGTTCCTTTTTCAAGTAACACATTTTTCTAAGAGTTATTAAATGAGAAAATAAATACAACCACGCAACGTCTAGAAATGACCACAACCACGCAACGTCTAGAAATGACCACAACCACGCAACGTCTAGAAATTACCACAACCACATAATGTCTAGAAATGCCTACAACCACATAATGTCTAGAAATGCCAACAACCGCACAATGTCTAGAAATGCCAACTATTACGGGTCAGTTATAGGTTAGATAGAAATAGGTTAGAATAATGTAAATTTAGGGGAGAGTGTGTGTGTGAGTTGAGTTTACCCTAGAGTATAGTTAACCCCGGTGTGTTTATGTATTGTTATCCCAAGGTCGAATGCGGTATAAAGCTGGAGTGAATGGTTGTTAGGGGTTAGTTTGTAGTGGTTAGGGCGAGGGCGAGGGCTACTCTGTTATGTGAAAAAGTGAGTCCAAATAAAAGTATTGAAGATAACCACAAATCGTTTCCTCAGTTGAACCAAATCTGGACGCAACACCAACAACCACACAATGTCTAGAAATGCCAACAACCACACAATGTCTAGAAATGCCAACAACCACACAATGTCTAGAAATGTCAACAACCACACAATGTCTAGAAATGCCAACAACCAAACAATGTCTAGGAATGCCTACAACCACACAATGTCTAGGAATGCCTACAACCACACAATGTCTAGAAATGCCAACAACCACACAATGTCTAGAAATGCCTACAACCACACAATGTCTAGAAATGCCAAAAACCACACAATGTCTAGAAATGCCTACAACCACACAATGTCTAGAAATGCCTACAACCACACAATGTCTAGAAATGCCAACAACCACACAATGTCTAGAAATGCCTACAACCACACAATGTCTAGAAATGCCTACAACCACACAATGTCTAGAAATGTCTACAACCACACAATGTCTAGAAATGTCAACAACGACACAATGTCTATCTAGAAATGCCAACAACCACACAATGTCTAGAAATGCCTACAACCACACAATGTCTAGAAATGCTTACAACCACACAATGTCTAGAAATGCCAACAACCACACAATGTCTAGAAATGCCAACAACCATATAATGTCTAGAAATGCCAACAACCACACAATGTCTAGAAATGCCAACAACCACACAATGTCTAGAAATGCTTACAACCACACAATGTCTAGAAATGCCTACAACCACACAATGTCTAGAAATGCTTACAACCACACAATGTCTAGAAATGACCACACAATTACCACAACCAGACCATCTAGAAACAACCAGAAAGCAAGCAGCTACAAAGGTATGGGCCATGGAACGCAGTCAGAAGCCGTTCGCAAATAGAACCGACACCCAACACCATCTTGTGTACTCTGACGTCCCATGTCAACAAAGCGACAGAAACGATTTCTCTAATTAGAAGAAAAACAATGACGATATACTCAACGCATTAAAAGGGTTAAATGGCGTTTTTCACTCATCACGATTTCGGTTTTAAATATTTTAAAATGTATAAGCTCACCTGGATATTTTTAACCAAGTCACGATCTTTCAATAAATAACCACGATGAAATGAATACAGAGTGTTTATCGGAGATCTTGGAGGGTTTTTTTTCTTGAATATTTATACAATTAATTAATTTCTTATGGAAATAGAAACCTGTATAGAATACAAGACTTCAGCTTCATGTAGAAAACGACGTCAACTTCAATTAAAAGAATCGCGTCTCATTTAAAGACACCTAGGTGAAATGAGTTTAACTCGACTGACTCTCATCCAGTAGACAAGATTTGATGAACCACCGCTACAATATGAGGAAGTTTGATGCTTACATCAATGATATTTTCAACTGATTGAATCATGCAGGGGACTACCAACAGCGACTAAGTAGAGCTTCCATATAAACCAAAACGATGATTTGAAGCAGTCTCCCAGTACGCATCAAACAGAATCAATTTTAAAAAGCCGTTAACAAGGCCAGATGTGTCTTTAATGACCTACGCCTGATATGAAATTTTCCACGTGAAGCAATCTCTAGTCATGAGCACACAAGGGAAGGTGAAAGTGTGAATAGCTAGAAAATCCCGGACGTGTATTCTAAATATAAAAGCAATGTCTGCGGGACTTACATCTATTCCTACAGCCATATTCACCTTATACACATTCCCACTTAAGCTTCTTCAATTTTCACCTAATACACATTCCCACTTCAGCAACTGCAATATTTGCCTAACATCCATTCCCTTTTGGGCAACTGCAATATTTGCCTAACATCCATTCCCTTTTGGGCAACTGCAATATTTGCCAAACATCCATTCCCTTTTGGGCAACTGCAATATTTGCCTAACATCCATTCCCTGTTGGGCAACTGCAATATTTGCCTAACATCCATTCCCTGTTGGGCAACTGCAATATTTGCTTAACATCCATACCCTGTTGGGCAACTGCAATATTTGCCTAACATCCATTCCCTTTTGGGCAACTGCAATATTTGCCTAACATCCATTCCCTTTTGGGAAACTGCAATATTTGCCTAACATCCATTCCCTGTTGGGCAAGTGCAATATTTGCCTAACATTAATTTATTGTTAACCAACTAAAGAAGCTACAACACCTAAAGGTTGAGTCATGACAAAAGTAATTTAAAAATTTAGTAATGAAACACGAACCAGACGACGCTAATAGCAAAGATACCCAGACAGGGCGAAGGGGAGACTAACCGAGCTAAATACGGCAGCAGAGAAAAACAGTGGCTTGACCTGGTGATAGTATCACGCGTAATTATACAGCTATGTAATTATAGATGGCTTGATGAGCGACCGGGATGAACTCGGTACAAATATTCGTGGAGGTTATGGGATACCAGCGGTTCTCATCAAATGTTATAGGTACCCTTAGAGACAAATTGTTGAACTAACGTATCAACATGTACATATAGAAATACCAGTGGTTCTCATCAACTGTTATAGGTACCCTTAGAGACAAATTGTTGAACTAACGTATCAACATGTACATATAGAAATACCAGCGGTTCTCATCAACTGTTATAGGTACCCTTAGAGACAAATTGTTGAACTAACGTATCAACATGTACATATAGAAATACCAGTGGTTCTCATCAAGTGTTATAGGTACCCTTAGAGACAAATTGTTGAACTAACGTATCAACATGTACATATAGAAATACCAGCGGTTCTCATCAACTGTTATAGGTACCCTTAGAGACAAGTTGTTGAATTAACGTACCAATGTACATATAGAAATACCAGCGGTTCTCATCAACTGTTATAGGTACCCTTAGAGACAAGTTGTTGAATTAACGTACCAATGTACATATAGAAATACCAGCGGTTCTCATCAACTGTTATAGGTACCTCTAGAGACAAGTTGTTGAACTAACGTATAAATATGTACATATAGAAATACTAGAGTTTCTCATTAACTGTTATAGGTACCTTTGGAGACAAGTTCTTGCAATAACGTATAATAGAAATACCAGAGGATCTTATCAACTGTTATAGGTACCTCAACAGACTCATTGTAGAACTTAAGTATTCGCATGTACATATAGCGATACCAGTAGTTCTCATCAACGTCCACACTCAACTCAAAGGCCATGCCGTATGTCCATATCATTCGAATAAAATAAAAATAAAACAGAACGCGTAATGAGATTTCAAATGGGATTTCATAAATGTATACAGACAAGGGGGTGTGTGAAGTGTCTGTTCAAGCAATAACCAAGTGAAACAATTCATGTCATGTAAATAATCAAAATATTCCCTCTAGTTTGAACCATGAAATAAGCAAGCCAGATAGATTAAACTCAAAACGAATCATTAGCAATCGAATGTTAAAATTAAATTAAAAATTAAAAAAGAAAAAAAGAAAGTAAATATAAATAGCAGCAGGATCAGCCGAAGAAATTACTCTCCCTGCAGCTGATAAGAATCTGACGATATTTTCAAACGTCATAACGAATGAGCAGCAAAAATAATTTCGTCAGAACTGCGTAAATAAAGGTTTGTTTTAGAGAAAACAAAAGAAATGCGTGGGTAGCTTGTAGGGCAGCAAAGTCATGATATGTTGCAAATTAAGTATGCATAGACAAGGGAGATTTCAAATTCATATATATATATATATATATATATATATATATATATATATATATATATATATATATATATATATATATATATATATATATATATATATATATATATATATATATATATATATATATACGCTGATGTACATACAGAAAGAAACATCTATACATGTTCATACAGCATATTTTACTGATGGGTTACCGAACACCAGATTTAAATATAACGTGACTTTGAAATTCTAGTCACGCCCATAACGGTAGTGGGTAGATTAACATAACTAAACACTGTTGGAATATGCAGGTAGGAGTGACGCGCTGTATATCTCGCTAACCAAATGTGAAAAAAAAAAGTAGCTGGGTATTTGTAAACGATAATTTTAAAGATTTTTTTTTCTCTCTTAGACCCTAAACAAACAAAAACTGGAGAATCTGTAGCGAGAATAAAATAAGTTAACGCGATTAGCGCAGTACAACAGCGAGACTCTACTCCACCCATACCTAAAATAATACGATTGCTGATATCGGTGTATTCACCAGATTTTTTTTTTAAATATTACTCTGGTGAGCAGAATGTCTACTTTAAAAACATTGCATTCAACATGCGAATTTTTTAATTTTTTTTTTTTTTTTTTTTGCTGCTACACTGGTACAAAGTTTGATCAAAAGGAAGGGAGGATACTAAATATCAGCGAGATGAAGTTAAACTCTGAGCTGAAGAGTATTTAGTTTTATCTTGTAGTTTTAATACGTTTTATATACCGACTACACAGAGGAAGAAAATTACCACTAAGCTCTAATGTTACATCATAAAAATGGAGACACGATCAAACATGTTTTAACACTTCAGGTGTACAGCGTACAACAGCTGTACGGTGGTTTATGAGGAAACGCATAGATCTAGTATAAGACATGGCACCAAAATAAAAATAGAAATAACGCATACATCTAGTATAAGACATGGCACCAAAATAAAAGTAGAAATAACGCATACATCTAGTATAAGACAAGGCACCAAAATAAAAGTAGAAATAACGCATAGATCTAGTATAAGACATGGCACCAAAATAAAAGTAGAAATAACGCATACATCTAGTATAAGACATGGCACCAAAATAAAAGTAGAAATAACGCATAGATCTAGTATAAGACATGGCACCAAAATAAAAGTAGAAATAACGCATACATCTAGTATAAGACATGGCACCAAAATAAAAGTAGAAATAACGCATACATCTAGTATAAGACATGGCACCGAAATAAAAGTAGAAATAACGCATAGATCTAGTATAAGACATGGCACCAAAATAAAAGTAGAAATAACGCATACATCTAGTATAAGACATGGCACCAAAATAAAAGTAGAAATAACGCATACATCTAGTATAAGACATGGCACCAAAATAAAAGTAGAAATAACGCATGCATCTAGTATAAGACATGGCACCAAAATAAAAGTAGAAATAACGCATAGATCTAGTATAAGACATGGCACCAAAATAAAAGTAGAAATAACGCATACATCTAGTATAATCAGAGACATGGCACCAAAGTAAAAGTAGAAATAACGCATACATCTAGTATAATCACAGACATGGCACCAAAATAAAAGTAGAAATAACGCATACATCTAGTATAAGACATGGCACCAAAATAAAAGTAGAAATAACGCATACATCTAGTGTAAGACATGGCACCAAAATAAAAGTAGAAATAACGCATACATCTAGTATAAGACATGGCACCAAAATAAAAGTAGAAATAACGCATAGATCTAGTATAAGACAAGGCCCCAAAGTAAAAGTAGAAATAACGCATACATCTAGTATAAGACATGGCACCAAAATAAAAGTAGAAATAACGCATACATCTAGTATAAGACAAGGCCCCAAAGTAAAAGTAGAAATAACGCATACATCTAGTATAAGACATGGCACCAAAATAAAAGTAGAAATAACGCAAACATTTCAAGAAATACCAGATGACACTCGAATGCAAATCTTGCACTTAATAGAGTTGAAAATAATGCGTGTATAAAAAGTTAAACCTGATCTGCTAAAACAATAACAATATAATCCTACATAATACGCATAGATGAACAACACATTCCTAGGCAGAGATAAACTATTATGTTCTTTTTTTGTCGAAGAGAGCTTTTAAGTTTTAGACCTTAAAGTGGTTATAGCACCAAATCCTTTACACTATAGGCCTACCCGTGCACATCTTAAGAACTTAAGCTTTCATAATCTAAAAATATTTAATAAAGTCCATAACAACTTGTAACTATCAAAGGGGACTTAAAAAACGGTAGAATTCAAAGTAGATTTTAACTTTCAAAATACGTTTGCTAATTTTTGTTATAAAACCTGGGTTAATAATTTAGAAAAAAAATAAAAAGTAAAACCAATGCAGCAAAGAAATCCAACGAAACAAAACAAAAAAAGTCGTGATTGAGCTACACAGGTGTATACATATGACAATCGCCGCGTGTGTGCTGGCACGAGGCGGTGGTGTCGGAATAAAAACAAGGCGGCTCCCGTGTCTTGAGACCGTGTGTTGTCAGCCGGCGACAGTATTGACAGCAGCCACTGCTCGCTAGTCGATGGGGCGACGAGTGGTGCTGCTGCTGGTGGATGTGGTGGTCTGAGACTCAATGGGGACATTGGAAGGGTAGATGTGACGTCGTTTTATCGCAGAGGTTGGTCTGTTAACTATGTCATCAGTAAAGGTAGTGAATGGGGACATTGGAAGGGTAGATGTGACGGCGTTTTATCGCAGAGATTGGTCTGTTAACAATGTCATCAGTAAAGGTAGTGAATGGGGACATTGGAAGGGTAGATGTGACGTCGTTTTATCGCAGAGATTGGTCTGTTAACTATGTCATCAGTAAAGGTAGTGAATGGGGACATTGGAAGGGTAGATGTGACGGCGTTGTATCACAGAGATTGGTCTGTTGACAATGTCATCAGTAAAGGTAGTGAATGGGGACATTGGAAGGGTAGATGTGACGGCGTTGTATCACAGAGATTGGTCTGTTGACAATGTCATCAGTAAAGGTAGTGAATGGGGACATTGGAAGGGTAGATGTGACGGCGTTTTATCGCAGAGGTTGGTCTGTTAACTATGTCATCAGTAAAGGTAGTGAATGGGGACATTGGAAGGGTAGATGTGACGTCGTTTTATCGCAGAGATTGGTCTGTTAACTATGTCATCAGTAAAGGTAGTGAATGGGGACATTGGAAGGGTAGATGTGACGGCGTTGTATCACAGAGATTGGTCTGTTGACAATGTCATCAGTAAAGGTAGTGAATGGGGACATTGGAAGGGTAGATGTGACGGCGTTGTATCACAGAGATTGGTCTGTTGACAATGTCATCAGTAAAGGTAGTGAATGGGGACATTGGAAGGGTAGATGTGACGGCGTTTTATCGCAGAGGTTGGTCTGTTAACTATGTCATCAGTAAAGGTAGTGAATGGGGACATTGGAAGGGTAGATGTGACGGCGTTGTATCACAGAGATTGGTCTGTTGACAATGTCATCAGTAAAGGTAGTGAATGGGGACATTGGAAGGGTAGATGTGACGGCGTTTTATCGCAGAGGTTGGTCTGTTAACTATGTCATCAGTAAAGGTAGTGAATGGGGACATTGGAAGGGTAGATGTGACGGCGTTTTATCGCAGAGGTTGGTCTGTTAACTATGTCATTAGTAAAGGTAGTGAATGAAATATTTATTTTTAAAAAGTCTTTCAATGTGGAATGAGGAACTGTTTTGTTATGATGCAAGGACGGAGTTTTGTTGAAATATTGACATCAACCGGAAGGACGGAGAGGGTAGGGTGGGGGTGGGGATGGTATCAAAACAGTGGTTAAAAACAAAACATATTAAGAACTTAAGCTTTATTCAGTGTAGAGTAACAAAGCACAAGATGTTACATCTTAGTTACTTAAAATAAAGTGCTATAGGCCTATTCTTTTTTATATGAATCTTTTAGCAGATTGTACCAAGTACTATTATTATTATTAGATTTTTTTCAGAGAATAGCTTTTGCAGCGTAATGTTGTTAAATTTCTTTGAAATGTCGTTAAAAAAATGTTAATGACGACCATTGACACATTTGTATGTGGGAAAACTTGGAGATAGATGCTGGGGAAAACATCTTATTGTTTAGTACCAAGTTTTAACCTGTGTTCTTTTTATGTGTACCTTCTGCTTTAAAAAAAAACGCGAATAAAGGATTAAGTCTTTGTGATACGTATTTTAGACGAGTTAATAATATGCACCTTAAATGACACAGCTGCACGCTCAGTGTGAGTACAAAACGCATACATGCAACGCAATTTGAGTCAGTACACAAATTACACCAAGCACACAGAATGATTAAAAAACACAGCTTTGAGTATTAAAACAACATAGTAACACGCTTAAAGTGGGTATTAAAGACATAGGTAGCAAGCTTAAAGTGGGTATTAAAGACACAGCCAGCACGCTTAAAGTGGGTATTAAAGACATAGGTAGCAAGCTTAAAGTGGGTATTAAAGACACAGCCAGCACGCTTAAAGTGGGTATTAAAGACATAGGTAGCAAGCTTAAAGTGGGTATTAAAGACACAGCCAGCACGCTTAAAGTGGGTATTAAAGACATAGGTAGCACGCTTAACGTGGGTATTTAAGACACAGCTAGCATGTTTAAAGTGGGTATTAAAGACACAGCTAGCATGTTTAAAGTGGGTATTTAAGACACAGCTAGCAAGCTTAAAGTGGGTATTTAAGACACAGCTAGCATGTTTAAAGTGGCTATAGAAATCACATAATCTACACACTTAAACTGAGTGAAACGAAACCGGCCTTGAGCAGGCAGGGCAAGACTGATCTATCAATGATGTTTAGTTGTTCAATTAAACCACTTTCTCCCATGAAGGGAAGCCTCACGACCTTGCTTGTGTTTACAAGTATTAATCTAGTCACCCTCAGTGCAAACGTTCCTATACAGTCAATACCATTTGAAACTTGACATGAACCTAGACAAACACTGTCTAGAGCATTCGACTTATAAGATGTGGAGAGTAATCTTCGCAAATCATAAAGGCCATATTTTTAAATACATGATTTAACGAGGCGGATTTTGTACCCTTACGATAATACGGTTAAAAACGTTAAGGAAGATTCTCCAGAATGGCAAGGCAGCAGTTTGTTGTCTGTGGCATGGCTGGGAAGGGGGGAGGGGGACAAATAGCGCGAGCATGGAAACTGATCGATAAGTAGAAGAATGCGGGAAAGCAACAGGTTCTGGTGGGGCGGGGCGCGTGGTGTGGGGTGGGGTAGGGGGAGAGCACTGCGTGAGACGGAAGCAATTCTGGCCTGACATCACGTTTAGGTTTCAACACAGTGACACTGTCGGAGGTTTCTGTAGGTCACAGGTCTAAACACACTGTCAGATCTTTGTTTAGATCACGTGTCTAAACACAGTGACACTGCCATATGTTTGAGGCACAGGTCTAAACACACTGACACTGTCACATGTCTGTTTAGGTCACGTGTCTTCTAAACACAGTGACACTGTCAGAGATTTGTTTAGCTCACAGTGACACATATGAGCATATGCACATGCCTATGAAAGCCTGGGTTAAGAACTTCTTTAATAAATTGATTATGAAATGTCCAAAATGGCATAAACATTCATTCCACTCTTTATTTAATAACAAATAAAGTACCCTCTCGACGAATAATTTTCATGCATGCTGGACGAATTGTAGTATTCAGAGTTTTTTTAGTTTTTTTTTTTTTTACAGGTCGAATGTCTTGAACAGTGGTTCTTAGCCTGAACAGTGGTTCTTAGCCTGAACAGTGGTTCTTAGCCTGATCAGTGGTTCTTAGCCTGAACAGTGGTTCTTAGCCTGGGTTCAATCGAACCCTAGGGGTTCATCGAGACAGTCTCCGGGATTCAGCAAAGACACACCCGACTAATTCACGATAGGATTTTATCAGTGCGGACGATAGATCTATTAAGAAGGATTTGATACATTCACAGGTGATACTTGTAGGGTTCGGTACTTCCAAAAAGGTTAAGAACCACTGATCTAGAAGAAGTGAAGTACATTAACGATAGGACGGTTCAATTCTAGGTACGCTGGCTAACATTGTTATCTCCTGGGCTAAATCCCCATCAAAGCTCAGTAATAAGGTTTAAAGGACTATGGCGCTTCAGTTGTCCACAAGCCGATGGGTCTAAATATAAAACCATTTTAAAATAAACATTTCTCTCAGGTAAGGGGCGATTTAAAAACCCACACCCGAACAATTCAGACGCATTAAAATAGAATTGGAAAAAAATGAGTTTTAAAAAAAATATAGTTTATCGGAGTTGAGGTTAGGTAAGAAGGACCGCCCCCCCCCCCCCCTTTATACACAGGTGCAGGCTTTTTTTTTAATGCATACTCACCGGGGCAATAAAACGGGATAGAAATAGATGCAACTGGTCTAATGACAAGGCAGGGCTGTTCAAGTCATCAGCTGAACACAAGAGTTAAGTGAATGAGGGAAGACAAGGGCAGGGGAGGGATGTGAAAGATATGGGAGGGGGGGAGGAGACACTGGTAGGAGAGGGATGTGAAAGAGATGTGGGGGGGGGGGGACACTGCATGTCATGCCTTGCTGCTGTCTGTGTGTGTTTAAAAGTTTTAGTGAGCAGAGTTCACATTGAATTTACCTCTCATAGATGTACCATCAGATCTAATTAACAAGACCCATGATTAACAACGTACGTTAACTCTGAATAGCTTTAGAGACGATACGTCAATCTTTTTAAAAAAACGTTAACGCATTAAATGTACATTCAGCACGTTTCCGTTTAGAATAAAATGAAAGAATTTTTTTTTAAATATAGCTGAATTCTTATGAAAGGTTCCAACGTTATTACATAGCTAATGTATTATAACCAGGTAAGTAAACATCAAATTATTGCACACACATAAATACTACAGACTTTGTTGTTCAAAACCCACATAAAGTTGCTTTAGATTAATCCACTTTTTTTTCAACTCTGGCAGCACAATATGTTAAGTTCGCTGCCACAGGTTTAAAGCTGATTTATGTAACCCAAATGTATATGTCAACCAATTGTATGTTGGTTGAGACGTATCTAATTTTTTTTTAATATTTAAAACAAACGAACATTCAACTCAAACTGTTTTATGTGGGAGTTGAATTAACGTGACACAGCTTCAGACAAGATTTACGGGTCAGTTGCTGGGCTATACCAAATGTTAACGTTAGGTTCACTGTCCATGCTGTCCATGTTAACAGAAACAAGCATGGCTAAAACCACCAAGTCAAGAAACAACCACAGTCATACCAAGCGGCATATTTAAGTAAGTGTACCCACTCCATCCCTACATATCTAAGTGTACTCCTCCACCGTACACCTAAGTGTACTTCACTATTATGGTAGTTAGAGAGAGAGAGAGAGAACCGTTATAGTAGTTATAGTGAGAGAACTGTTAAAGTACTTATAGTGAGAGAACTGTTAAAGTACTTATAGTGAGAGAACTGTTAAAGTACTTATAGTGAGAGAGAAACAACTTACAAAGCAATTGCCGTAACAAAGCTTCCACAACATCCCTGCATATCTAAGTGTACTCCTCCGCCGTATATATAAGTGTACTTCACTGTTATGGTACTTATACTGAGAGAACTGTTAGAGTACTTATAGTAATAGAACTGTTAAAGTACTTATAGTGAGAGAACTGTTAGAGTACTTATAGTAATAGAACTGTTAAAGTAGTTATAGTGAGAGAGAAACAACTTACAAAGCAATTGCCGTAACAAAGCTTCCACAACATCCCTGCATATCTAAGTGTACTCCTCCACCGTATACATAAGTGTACTTCACTGTTATGGTAGTTATAGTGAGAGAACTGTTAAAGTAGTTATAGTGAGAGAACTGCTATAGTACTTATAGTGAGAGAGAAACAACTTACAAAGCAATTGCCGTAAAAAAGCTTCAACAACATCCCTGCATATCTAAGTGTACTCCTCCGCCGTATACATAAGTGTACTTCACTGTTACAGTACTTATAGTGAGAGAACTGTTAAAGTAGTTATAGTGAGAGAACTGCTATAGTACTTATAGTGAGAGAGAAACAACTTACAAAGCAATTGCCGTAACAAAGCTTCAACAACATCCCTGCATATCTAAGTGTACTCCTCCGCCGTATACATAAGTGTACTTCACTGTTATGGTAGTTATAGTGAGAGAACTGTTAAAGTAGTTATAGTGAGAGAGAAACAACTTACAAAGCAATTGCCGTAACAAAGCTTCCACATCATCCCTGCATATCTAAGTGTACTCCTCCGCCGTATACATAAGTGTACTTCACTGTTACAGTACTTATAGTGAGAGAACTGTTAGAGTACTTATAGTGAGAGAACTGTTAGAGTACTTATAGTGATAGAACTGTTACAGTAGTTATAGTGATAGAACTGTTACAGTAGTTATAGTGAGAGAGAAAAACTTACAAAGCAATTGCCGTAACAAAGCTTCCACAACATCCCTGCATATCTAAGTGTACTCCCCCGCCGTATACATAAGTGTACTTCACTGTTACAGTACTTATAGTAATAGAACTGTTAAAGTAGTTATAGTGAGAGAGAAACAACTTACAAAGCAATTGCCGTAACAAAGCTTCCACAACATCCCTGCATATCTAAGCATGATCCTAGCGCTTCACCTATCGCTATCTTGATAAATCTCCGACTTCTGAATTCACTACAAGACGTCCGGTCACATTTAAATCCACGTGAAATTTTTTTTTTTTAATGTCTAAAATAATTTTTGCAACAACATGCAATAACTACACCTGCATAACAACACCAGCATTGTCGTGCACCCGTTTACCATTTGAAAAATCCGTCTCGCCTATGTGTCCATCAAGCAGGAAGATCAATACGAAACACGGACAGTCGTTTAGCCATTCCGCACACCGGAGATGGGTGTGTACATTCATGTAATCGACACTGATAAGTTATCCACGACCGTCATATTGTCACCAACACAGAGCTGGGTGTGTACATTCATGTAATCGACACTGATAAGTTATCCACGACCGTCATATTGTCACCAACACAGAGCTGGGTGTGTACATTCATGTAATCGACACTGATAAGTTATCCACGACCGTCATATTGTCACCAACACAGAGCTGGGTGTGTACATTCATGTAATCGACACTGATAAGTTATCCACGACCGTCATATTGTCACCAACACAGAGCTGGGTGTGTACATTCATGTAATCGACACTGATAAGTTATCCACGACCGTCATATTGTCACCAACACAGAGCTGGGTGTGTACATTCATGTAATCGACACTGATAAGTTATCCACGACCGTCATATTGTCACCAACACAGAGCTGGGTGTGTACATTCATGTAATCGACACTGATAAGTTATCCACGACCGTCATATTGTCACCAACACAGAGCTGGGTGTGTACATTCATGTAATCGACACTGATAAGTTATCCACGACCGTCATATTGTCACCAACACAGAGCTGGGTGTGTACATTCATGTAATCGACACTGATAAGTTATCCACGACCGTCATATTGTCACCAACACAGAGCTGGGTGTGTACATTCATGTAATCGACACTGATAAGTTATCCACGACCGTCATATTGTCACCAACACAGAGCTGGGTGTGAGGTTACCCACAATCACGCGGCTAGAAGAGACAATCTCTGAATCATTCAACATACCGCATGCTTAAGAGGTCAAAGTTCGTCCAGTGATAAAGAAAGCTTTTTGTTTTAATTAAAAGAGTAGAAGTCATGATAAATCCTGATATCACAATGCATCAAATAATGTTCATTAAAATATTTCACATAACTTTAATTACTACACTTTATTTTCTAAATTAACTTTATTCTTTTACATAAAATATTACAGGCTAAACATTCATTTAAGTCTATAATAAATAACTCTCGTATTAAATTACCAAGCCTAGCTTCAGGAAAAAAAATTCAGCGCAAAAAAGCTTCAAACAAAATTAAACATGAACCAAATCGATGATTAAACGTATCGGAAAATCAATGCACAAATCGGCCATGTGTCAAACGGGACCGAAACTCTGAACCAACTAAGTGGCGTCTACCACAGCCAAGGGAAGGCCACTCTGACAAAACCTCAGACGGGAATTACAGACTTAACGATTGGCACAGAGAGCATCCTGAATAACAATGGCGGCCGTGGCGCTATGTGGTAGTTAATTTTTTTTTCCCCTCCTTGACATATGGGCACTGGGAGGGAGATGTACATGATTAGACGGAGGGGGGTTATAATATGATGGGGGAGGCTCTCTAAATAATGTCAATTCAACTCACGGACGGAGCGGGGGTGGGGAAAAAAGGGAGGAAGTGGGGACGGGGAGTTGTCGAGATTAAAAGATTCATCAACTTTGAAGGTTCACAAATCAAAAAGCCACATGCGTCAGCGAAAAAAAAAACATTGCGTCATTATTCGCATTAATGAAAAAAAAAGTTATTCGACAGGGAGGTGCTATGTATACACGTGGAACATAACACACATTGCGTACTTAGATACCCTGGTGGCAACAGCCTACTTTAAATAAGGAACATGCCCACAAATAAGATATCCACATGAATGTTTATTGTATCAAACAATACACAAATCAAATATCTATCTCATTATATATATATATATATATATATATATATATATATATATATATATATATATATATATATATATATATATATATATATATATATTTATTTATTTATTTACATATATGGCAATACAATTGTGGTAACGCTTTTGATACGGTGTGATTCATTCAAAATTATCTCGAATAATTGTGGATATTTAGTACTATTATTATTTCCAGCGTTCCTATTATTAATGCGGTCATTATTATGTTACTGTTTTTCTTTATTTACCATTCCATAAAAAAGAGCCATTATACTTAAAGCCAATTAAAATTCCTTAAAGTTTTAGTTTTAAAATTTAGGGTTTTCATTTGGGTGTGGCGAAAAATAAAACATTAATTGATTTACGCTATTTCAGACCAGAACACGAAGAGAAAAAAATCTACCTTTGTAAACTTTACGAGTTGATTTACCTGCTCACAATGAGCTGGCGGCACCCCCCCCCCCCCCCACTCTACTGCCCCCGACGGCTGTGACAGCTAAAAGAGCTGACCTAGACACTGCCCACTCTAACTACAGCGGGCAAGCTCCCAAACCTGGTCAAGATTTACTTTATGTTCTTAAGGAGGATTATCCAAGCAAAACACTTCAAACATAAATTACTACAGTAATTACATGTACTGATAGATAAATGAACATCTGCGTCGTATGACCCCCCCCCCCCCACCCCCATCAGCCTATTAAATAGCTAATTAAATAATACAATTGAAAATAAACTGAATGACACGGACTTTTGAAATATTAGTTTATTTTATTAATGAGCCCTTCGGGGTTTTTAAAATTGCGCATAAATAATCCAAATAATTCTTCTGGTCCTAAATAGCATCTGCTGAAATTTCCCTGGAACAAAATCAGCGAAAAGAAAATAACATTAGCGAGCCAACCCTGATCACGTCTTTAAGCCAGGTCTGTAGTTATAGGCTAAGCTTAAAGCTTCAACAACGAGGGGCGAACTGATCTCTGCTTGTTGAATATCAGGTGTCTACGGGATTTTCATCACCTCGCCATGCATCAAGCCGTTAACAGACGTACCTGGGATTCTGGAGCAACAAACATGCACCTTTTGGGTTCCATGTCTCAGGTGAGAGTCGATAGTCAGAGAGCAGTGGGTCAAGTACTGACCAGCACAGATTTAGTCATCAGATTTAGTCCTTCCAATAAAATAGCTTATATTTAGGACGATTTCCGAAAACGCAAAAGTGCTTGTACTCTTGTTTTCATTGCCGTATAGGCAGGGCAATACTTTAATCCTTATTTTAAACAAGAGTGTTTGTTTACTTTTCTTTTTACAATGACATTTGGCAGAAGCTTTTGGATTATACTGTATGATCTAGATACACATTTAATAGACAACTAAAGCCTCCCTTAAAACTCGGCATTCGTCAATTTTAATTTCACCATCGCCTTTTTTTTTTTTTTTATAAACACGACTGAAAAAAAAACTACTTGTTTCAAAATATATTTTTTTCTTTTGTTTTTTGTTTCCTGGCAACATGAAAAGAAGGACGAAGAACTAAAAATTTCAAAACAAACATTTGCTATGGCTTTACTTAGTCAAGGAACCAATGAACCACTCAAGCATCGAGAGAACCCTATAACTAACCGCCATGCAACCAGTTCCCCTGCCCTGTAGCCACACACGTCTTTTAAAACAGAACATTTCCCGTTCATCTTCCCAGCCCGCACTTATCTTGGGCCGGGATAAACGGAAAGCAAATTAAAAAGCTGCATGTTTAAATGTTTGTGCCAGCTTTAAGTTATAAGAAGAAAAAAATGGGAGGCCAGACAAAACGGCTGTGTCAAAGATGTTATTTTTCGTCTGCTGAAACAAAACCCATCCTCTTCCTGTTGTCCTAGAGAGGCAACACGTTTCAGAGCCCCGTTTTTCTACATGCTTCCTTACATGTTATATATTTGTTAAAGTCGGTTTGGGTGGACAGCATAAGTGTAGCCAAGATTTCCTTTCTTACCACCTCCGCCCCCCTCATCGACACAGAAACAACAAAGCACTAGATCCTTAACACAGTAAACAAAGCACTAGGCTTGACACTACATCAAAGCACTAAGTTTGACACAGAAACAACAAAGTGCTAAGCTTAACACAGAAACAACAAAGCACTAACTTGGTACATAAAGCCCTAAGCCTGACAAAGAAACAACAAAGTACTAACTTGGCACATAACAAAACCCTAAGCCTAACACAGCAACAACAAAGCACTAACTTGGCATACAACAAAGCCCTAAGCCTAAAACAGAAACAACAGGATTAACTTTGCACATAATAAAGCCCTAAGCCTAACACAGAAACAACAAAGCACTAAGCTTAAAACAGAAACAACAAAGCACTAATTTGGCACACAACAAAGCCCTAACCCTGACACAGAAACAACAAAGCACTAACTTGGCACACAACAAAGCACTAACTTGGCACATAACAAAGCCCTAAGCCTGACACAGAAACAACAAAGCACTAACTTGGCACATAACAAAGCCCTAAGCCTGACACAGAAACAACAAAGCACTAACTTGGCACATAACAAAGCCCTAAGCCTGACACAGAGACAACAAAGCACTAACTTGGCACACCACAAAGCCCTAAGCCTACCACAGACATAACAAAGCCCTAAAGCCTGACACAGAAACAACAAAGCACTAAGCCTGACACAGAAACAACAAAGCACTAAGCCTGACACAGAAACAACAAAGCCCTAAGCCTGACACAGAAACAACAAAGCACTAACTTGGCACATAACAAAGCCCTAAGCCTACCACAGAAACAACAAAGCCCTAAGCCTACCACAGACATAACAAAGCCCTAAGCCTGACACAGAAACAACAAAGCACTAAGCCTGACACAGAAACAACAAAGCCCTAAGCCTGACACAGAAACAACAAAGCACTAACTTGGCACATAACAAAGCCCTAAGCCTGACACAGAAACAACAAAGCCCTAAGCCTGACACAGAAACAACAAAGCACTAACTTGGCACATAACAAAGCCCTAAGCCTACCACAGAAACAACAAAGCACTAACTTGGCACATAACAAAGCCCTAAGCCTACCACAGAAACAACAAAGCACTAACTGGGCACATAACAAAGCCCTAAGCCTACCACAGAAACAACAAAGCACTAACTTGGCACATAACAAAGCCCTAGGCCTAACACAGAAACAACAAAGCACTAACTTGGCACATAACAAAGCCCTAAGCCTGACACAGAAATAACAAAGCCTTAAGCCTAACACAGAAACAACAAAGCACTAACTTGGCACACAACAAAGCCCTAACCCTGACACAGAAACAACAAAGCACTAACTTGGCACACAACAAAGCACTAACTTGGCACACAACAAAGCCCTAACCCTGACACAGAAACAACAAAGCACTAACTTGGCACACAACAAAGCACTAACTTGGCACATAACAAAGCCCTAAGCCTGACACAGAAACAACAAAGCACTAACTTGGCACATAACAAAGCCCTAAGCCTGACACAGAAACAACAAAGCACTAACTTGGCACATAACAAAGCCCTAAGCCTGACACAGAAACAACAAAGCACTAACTTGGCACATAACAAAGCCCTAAGCCTGACACAGAGACAACAAAGCACTAACTTGGCACACCACAAAGCCCTAAGCCTACCACAGAAACAACAAAGCCCTAAGCCTGACACAGAAACAACAAAGCACTAAGCCTGACACAGAGACAACAAAGCACTAACTTGGCACACCACAAAGCCCTAAGCCTACCACAGAAACAACAAAGCCCTAAGCCTACCACAGACATAACAAAGCCCTAAGCCTGACACAGAAACAACAAAGCCCTAAGCCTGATACAGAAACAACAAAGCACTAACTTGGCACATAAAAAAACCCTAATCCTTACACAGAAACAACAAAGCACCAACTTGGCACATAACAAAGCCCTAAGCCTGACACAGAAACAACAAAGCACTAACTTGGCACATAACAAAGCCCTAAGCCTGACACAGAAACAACAAAGCACTAACTTGGCACATAACAAAGCCCTAAGCCTGACACAGAAACAACAAAGCACTAACTTGGCACATAACAAAGCCCTAAGCCTGACACAGAAACAACAAAGCACTAACTTGGCACATAACAAAGCCCTAAGCCTACCACAGAAACAACAAAGCACTAACTTGGCACATAACAAAGCCCTAAGCCTACCACAGAAACAACAAAGCACTAACTGGGCACATAACAAAGCCCTAAGCCTACCACAGAAACAACAAAGCACTAACTTGGCACATAACAAAGCCCTAGGCCTAACACAGAAACAACAAAGCACTAACTTGGCACATAACAAAGCCCTAAGCCTGACACAGAAATAACAAAGCCTTAAGCCTAACACAGAAACAACAAAGCACTAACTCGGCACATAACAAAGCCCTAAGCCTGACACAGAAACAACAAAGCCCTAACTCGGCACATAACAAAGCCTTAAGCCTAACACAGAAACAACAAAGCACTAACTCGGCACATAACAAAGCCCTAAGCCTGACACAGAAACAACAAAGCCCTAAGCCCGACACAGAAACAACAAAGCACTAACTTGGCACATAAAAAAACCCTAATCCTTACACAGAAACAACAAAGCACTAACTCGGCACATAACAAAGCCCTAAGCCTGACACAGAAACAACAAAGCCCTAAGCCTGACACAGAAACAACAAAGCACTAACTTGGCACACAACAAAGCCCTAAGCCTTACACAGAAACAACAAAGCGCCAGAGTCTGCTGTGTAACGTCTCAGCTGCGTACGTCAAACTAGCTAAGACGGAAGATGAACCAGATGATTAACCACAAGTGGCGCCCCAGATTAGGACTAGAGATTAAACCAATCTTCAATAATGGCGACATTCAGCAGGCCTGCCACCGTTTGAACGTCTAGCAACATTTCAATAGAGCTGGCGCGACTGTGTGGGGCGGATGGCGAGACAATGCCAGGATTAGCACGCTGAGAGCTGCATGCAGCATCGTTGATAGGAGGAGGCAACATAGGCGACATCTTCAGAGTCTTGTTTTAAGAAAACATGCTCGTAAAAATTAATTTTATCTTTGATAGGTGTGTAAAATAGTGTATTTGCTTTAAAAATAAAATCCATAAACTACTACAATTTTATTTTAATAAAAAAATTCTTTAAAAAACATTAATTTTTGGGAAAACAAAATCCCCCCAAAAAAAACTATAGCAAAATTTCGGTAACCCCATCTTCTTAGAGACAAAATAAATAATGTATAGATAGTATATAGACAAATAACAATTTTAATTTTTAGGAATGGTAAATAACCACTACCTTTCTAAAATATATAGTACAAGCGATCATAGAAATCGCCGTCTTTTGATAGAAGTAAATAATTACCATTTTTGTAAGAGAATACAGATGAGAAATGACCACCATCAGATTCAACTTCAGCGGTTACCTGCAGCGACAGTACCAAATAAAAAACAGGTATGAGCATGAACCACGTGATAACCTGGTTCTACTCACCAAACATCGGTAACACTGCTCGCTGCTCATAGTCTCGTACCCGCCTGTATATTGTTGAAAGAAGGTAGCCAAATTGAAACCACTTGCACGTTTAAGATCTGGAGTATGGTGTACTGTAGTGACTCGGGATTTTTTTTTTCAGTCAAGAGAAGTACCCGGGGTGTGCTGATAGAACAACTTACAGCGACATAAAAGCTTGTTACGTTTATTTGACAAAAGCAAGCAGAAAACAAATACCACTTTTTGTTCATGTGTGCTTTCAAATCCCATTTCACTACTACAAAAAACTAGAATAAATATATAGTAATCTACTCGATGGTAAAGCCTATAAGCCGAAGAGCTGGGTAGCTTATTATGAACTGTGATTTACTAAACCAATGAGAAAATAGAAAACCCACGACGGTGTAAAGATTGACAAAAGCAGATGACAAATATTGTGCAGTAGCATACATACACTTACAATATGAATTAACATGATCCGTCGATGTATCAGCGTTCATGTGACTCTACATCAAACAACATACTTTTATTCTTCACATAGCTAAAGCCTGCTCAAGTTTAAAGAAAACTATAAGTACGTATAAGAAGCTCTTTCCTTCCTCACTCTCTCTATCTCCATCAAATAATAGCAGATGAAGTTATTAGACGACAATTATACCATGGACTTATTCGCTCCTAATACACATTAGTGAATGATTAGTGGAAAATATCTTGTGTCAGCTGTTAAAATGTTGCACAATGTTTTTTTCCATAACGCAAGGAATTGTAAAACTTGGGTATGCCTACAGGCTACTTTTAAGCAGGGATGTAGTAACGAAGAGCCATGTTTTCGGTAACTTCGTAATACAATACTAATGACATGACACATACTGTTAGTAATGTTGGGGGGGGGGGGCTGCCAATAACAAAGTAAAATGTGAGGGGGGGGGGGGGAGACTGACATTAACAAAATAAGATTGGGTTGTGAAGATTGAAATAAAAAGATTGGGTGGTGGAGATGGGTGAGACCGAGACTCCCGTCTACAAGCACTCAACCTTTGAGTGAGTAACAATGAAAGTTTCCTATTTAAAACGTGAGCGCTGTGCTGTAAATAAAGGCTGGCGGTTATCAGTGTTTGTCTCCTGACATCAACAACTGGCTGCAGAAATATCTCCCACAGACAGTCATCCTGCAGATAACCCGCGTCATTGAAGGGGAAATAACAGGTTAGATAACTCGTTTATACTTGACCAGGTTTGAAAACTCTGTTAAAACAGGTTAGATAACTCGTTTTTAACTAGGTTTGATAACTATTATAACAGGTTAGATAACTCCTTTTATACTAGACCAGGTTTGATAACTCTGTGAAAACAGGTTAGATAACTCGTTTTATACTTGACCAGGTTTGATAACTGTTTAAAAAAAGGTTAGATAACTCGTTTTATATTTGACCAAGTTTGATAACTCTATTAATAAAGGTTAAATAACTTATTTTAAATAGGTTTGATAACTATTATAACAGGTTAGATAACTCGTTTTAGATTAGATTAAGTTTAAAAGGTTTTTTTTTAAAACAGGTTGCAGAATTGTATATATTTGACCAGGTTTAAAAACTCTTATAAAACAGCTTAAATAGCTTAAACACCTGGCTAAAAAATATCTCCCACAGACAGTCATCCTGCAGATAACCCACTTCATAGAAGGGGAAATAACAGGTTAAATAGCTCGTTTCATACTTAACCAGGTTTGATAACTCCGTTCAAATAGGTTAGAAAACAATATATGACCAGGTTCAATAACTCAAAACAGGTAGGATAACTAGTTTAATATTTGACCACGTTGGATAACTCGTTTTAAACTTGACTAGGTTTGATAGCTGTTGTAACACAACTTTTTATATTCGACCAGATCTGGTGACGTTTGGATTACTTTTTTTTTAATTGGAGAAAGGTAGATAAACGTATTTTTATTAACTAGTCTAGGTAGATGGTTTTTTTTTCTAACGGATATGTATGGGTTATTTTTGTTTACTTCACAAACTTTCAAAGAAAGAAAAAAAACATTCTTATGCATATACGAAAACAGCAAAAGAAGAGTGTTGGATTCAATTTAAATGGTCTTGAAATAAGTAGATTTGATTTAACTAATTATTCATATATTGCTGCAAAAAATACATAAATCTCAATAAACAATATTTATGTATATGTACCATGTATGTAAATGTGGTGATATAACGCCGACTAGTGGATATTTGAGCCGAGAAGAAGTGAGTTGTTAACGAAGCAATTAGTTGTGTTTACACCATGATGCCTGTGACACGGCCACAATTGTAACACGATCGATACAAAAGAGATCAGTGCGCCTGATGGATGACACATGCACAACAAAAAACCTAGCGCTTCTAAAAATAAACCCTAGTTCTGGGAAATATTTTCATTTAAAAAAAAAACCAACGTAACACGGTGTAGAATTTAATCTTAAAAAACGCGGTCAAAAACTAAAGAGATATTATGAAAATATTAAGTAATATAGAAAAAAATTTAAATGATGCAGTTTAAGTTGTAACCTGTGTGATGTACTCACCTCGACGATATTAGGACTAGGCTCTCGTGAGTGAGTTGAGTGTATATCCCCCATTTTTTTATTGAGACGATACAAATAAACTCCGCTGTTTATAAGAAAACACTTATTAATATACTTCCTCTACATAACAACAAGGCAAGAGCACTTAATTCATCCTGCTTCTCTGCCCCGGTGTAGGCAACACACGCGAAAACATTGTTGACGTAGGATAAGAGATGTAATCCTCGAGGCAGGGGAAATAAAAACTGCTGTGTGGAGATTGAGACTAAATACGCTCAAGTAAGTACGCGCAAGCAGTCGGTGTGCTCACACAGGGGTAACATGGGGGAAAACACGCGCGTCCACCGTCACGGGGGTGAGTGAGTGAGCCAGCACGTGTAGGAGTGAGAGAAGAAGAGAGGAGGGGCGTTAATTAAAACGGAATTGTCGCCGACGCTTATTGAAGGGGAGTGAGCTGTTACAGTTTTGTGTCTTCTGCGAGTGCAGATTGAGTACAACGTACATTCACAGAATAATGGCTACCTAGATGTTTATTTTTAAAAAAAAAAAGGTATAACGATGGCCAAAAAAAAAACGTTTTTCTTTTTACCAGTCGAGTTATATGCACTTAGTTGAATATAATTTGCTTCGGTGATTACATCTTAGGTTAATAATTCACTTGGCTAAGGGCCACATTACTTCAAGGTAATTACAACATCATTTAAAAGAATGACGGGGTTGGAGCATATGGTATCTAAAACACCAATCGTAGAGAGAAGTAAAGAACAATATTCATAGTATTGAGTAGACCACAGTTTAGCTTGACTTGATGAGAGCACAACTCCATATCAGCACTATATCGCCTTGACCCCAGGCGTTGAATGAGACTGGATCAGGAGACAACCCCCCCCCCCCCCCCAATCTTTCTTCAAGGACCTTTTTAAATTTATGTAATAAAAATAGATAATGCATCCAGTGTTTTAATTGTCAAATTACTTGATGTAAGATAAATGCATTTTAATTTAAATAGGCCAATGTCAAGTTTGTGTACATACATAAACTAGTTCAATGTGAACTGTTACTTTGAATTAGATTATTATGTAAACTACGTATTTGTGAAATGAGCTTATTATCAAATATGTGTATAATACATACACTAGTTTCGAGAGAACGTATTTTGAAAGTTAACGCCCGACCTATTTTGAACACAGCCCTGAAGGTTAGTTAGCCGATATTTTAGCCTGTATATCTAATTATCGCAACATGTCGCCCCGAACGCGGATGGTTAACCCAAAAACGACTAGTTCACTTCAGATAAACATCAACATGAGTATCGTTTCAAAACTCATTATAGACGGGTCTTTTCCAGTTATTCTACGGGAAAGTTATTTACAGAGGTCGAAGGGTTATGGGAAATGTGAGATTTGAAATGTAAGTGGGTTGGGGGGGGGGATTCCAAAGTGGACTCTGCAGTTCGTTGTTGTTGTATGTTAAAGTTATCATAAAAAATGTGTACCCCTAGTAATGCAGTGTGACAGTGTCTGTGACATAACGGTATGGCAGGACGTGGCAGGGCTAGTAGTTTAACAACGTGACATATCAAGTAGCAAAGTAACGTGACAGGCTATTGATTTTAAAAAGTAATACCGGATGAGTTAAGCGACGAACAGTTTTTTCTACTCACACACGTACTCATCATTTTCTTACCATCTCATCTTTGTCACCACATCAACAAACACACATAGATTAAATGTATACATAATCTGATAACAAAAAAAAATATAATAACACTGCCAAATACACAATTATTTTAGCGCTTAAATCAGCGTCTAGCATCATGCAGTCGAGTCCGTGGACATCTATACGTTAGGTAAAGTAAAGACGGCTAGCCACAGATTTGAGCACATTATCCCTTCAAATGCCGAGGACACAGAAACACCTGCCAGGTTGGAAAGATTTTCTTAACCAATGATATAAGTTTTATATGCTTTTACCGCCACTAACGCTCACCTGTGGGGCTGTATCAATCACCATAGACATTTTTTAAAGTTATTTTATTAATGCAGGTTCTAGTCTGGCTTAAAATAGTAACATGTTAATTGAAAGAAAGATTGAAAAATGTCGCGCGTTTTATGTTGATAATCTGTTCAGATGTAGAAACACTGCAGCAAATGTCATTGAAGAATTAACCGAGGTTAATCGAGTCTAAAACAGTGGAGAAACCAGTCGAGAGCTGGTGGTGAACTCACTCGACAGATGTGCAGCAGTCCGTTTGATGTGAGTACTTCCGTTGGTATTAGCTGTACGTGCCAATCTTACGCTTGATGAGGGCGCGTGCACTTTTTAATTAGCGAAGCAGGCGGTTAGACAGATATACGAAACGACGGGTTGACGAGACGATAAAACAGACGACCGACGGATGAAATGAAAATCGTTTGACACAATAGACAAACGATTGGCATTTTGACAGACTGATAAAGTTCAGAAGTCAATGAAGTGAAATCCAACATCCGTGAGTTGTGTTAAAGTGTTCCTAGAATGATGCACCTACAGGCTATATTTAGTCGTAATAAAATATTACGCGGTAACAGGATGTATCGTACGGGCGTGTTTCCGGTCGCCTATGAGAGCACGCTGGGTTTCAAATGCTTGAGGAGCACGCACAGAACCTACGGGAGATAACTAGCAGAAATTGGTTTCGCTCTTATCGATTAGCCGTACCCACATATTTGGATAGCTGAAAACCCAGAAAAACAAAATAACTCTTCGTTTTGTTACCCGACTGTGAGAAGAATGGTTAACTTTAGAAAAGGAGCAAATGGTATTTGAAACACCAATCATAGAGAGAAGTAGAGAAGAAAATTATTAGTATTGTGTAGACCACAGTTTAGCTAGGCTTGAAGTTGACCTCGGATACGGTCTAGGGATGAGTTAAAAGTTATGAAACGTTTACGAGCTTATCAGCTACACGAATATACAGCCCTAGCTTACATGCGAAACCAATTCATTAAGGTTATTTTTATATACGTAGGCAGCAAGATATTGTGTACCGAATCATTAAAGATTCAATGTTATAGCAGGATGTAAGATTCTGTGGGATATGTATGCCTTGCAGTGCCCCTGCATCTATATACTGGACTGTTGCACGCGTTTCACGATGCTGATATCTATTACGCTGCAGTCTTCTAATCTAAACACAGTAAAAATCAAATCTCTTCGAACTGAATAAAAACGACTTTACTGCCTGCTTCACACCCAATTAAACCAAGCTTCGCAGTCAAGGTACGGATATATTTTGGGAAGCAATAGCACGGTAGAAAGAAAAATAGAAGTTTTCACGTGTCTGGTTCCTTTGATTGGGGCTGTGAGTAGGCTATTCTCACTGCTCCACTGGCGTCGTTAGGGGGATTGGTGAGTACTGTGTGCGCACGTGAAGATAATCTCCTGACTTCTATTAACGTATGATTTTAAAAAATCCTCTTAGATTTAGAGATCACGTTTTGTCTTAACTCGTGAAAAAAACAACTGAACATAATGTGGTTAGAATTCACATGTTCTATGCGTAGATGGTTTACAGTGTTTACATAAGGTTTCGGTATCTAACGATTAGCTCTAATAGTGGTCGTTAGCACATTGAGAAACATTTACGGAATTACGAGGTGAAAGGGGAAGTAACTTAATACAGTGTTCATTAGGTACACGCCGAGGTGAAGATAAATACAATTGAATTTTCTCCTTTGACTAAAAAAAAATAAAAAGTTAACGCCTGGATATTTTTCAACATTAATTTAAGGGGTGGGGGGGGGGGGGGGTAAGAAGAGATGAAGAGTAAGAAGGGGGTGTTTTGTAGCATTACGACTACATAAAAATACAACTGGCACCTTAAACATAATAACTCTATGAATGTACACTTCAAAGGACTTTCTGCTAGCCAGATAGCAGGCCGCTAACATATCAAGCGCCACGTGAAGCAAGTGTGAGTACAGTCAGGTGCGAGTCGAATCTGACATCACAAGCAACAGAGTACCGAGTCGATGCAGCTTCAATAAAAAAAAAACATTTGCTATATCTAAAACAAGCGACCACCTTATAACCGGCTGTAAGTAATTTATAGAAATGGTTTGGCCAATACCAGGTAAAAATCCCTCGCCCCTTCTACCCCAAACTTCCTTCCTTCCCCCTGATCGTATCGACACAAACACCTTACGTCCTATGCCAAAGCTTTTTCATTCAAAACTTCAAATGCTGAGGATTCAATCAAGAATATGATGGTGTTTGTTTTAAACAGATTAATTTTAATATGTTCACCTCCCTTTCACAGAACTGCTCTTTTCATGCTATACCTACTGCAGGGGACGGAGTGGTCTAGAGGAAGAGAGCTGGACTGTTAACCCGAAGTCTAGTCAGTAGACTGTCCCTGAGTCTACCCAACTCTGATGGGTACCTAACTCTGATGGGTACCTAACTCATGTTAGGGAAAGTAAAGGTGGCTGGGCATAGTGCTGACCAACTTATCTCTTCATATACCGAGGTCACAGAAACAAGTGAACTCTATTTCACTTGCCCTATAGACCGTCAGGTTTGAAAGGGGAATTTTACCTACTGCAGATACGCTGCCCGAAATATAAATAAACAAATTGCTGTAGGTTTTTAGATGTATACATATGAATGTGTTTATTTATAACTGCATGCATGTATGTGTATAAACAAAATGGCCTGACTCCGGTTACGCTGAACTGTAATCATTTTAATCTGTTAAAACACTGAGTGGCCACTTGGGACTTTTGTTTCTATTTTTAGATACTACTTCCTGATTACATGTGCTTAAAAGCTCGCGATACCGTCTGTACCAACGCGATTGCTATCTGTTTGTAAACAGGAAGAAAATAAAAAAGCAGGATTCGCTTTGATTTGCTGAGCCTGGAGAGATCCTTGTTACTATTGTATAGAGTTTTATATTAAACACCCCGGTTCTCATTATGTGGTGTATTTTTATCACAATTCATCATGATAGTAGTGGACGGGATTTATCGTGAATCTATGGAAGTCACCGTCTTAATTAACCTGCTAATTGCACGACCATCTAATGGCTAAATCTGCTGGTTAAATGACCAAGCATCCTTTAGTTAAATGACCAAATATACACTAGATGAATCTAGAACTCTCACTCATTAAGTTCCCTTTTCTGACCTAACCATATATACGGCAGATGAAGTAGAGTTCATCTTTCTTGACCTCCACATATGAAGGGACAGTGTGTTCAGCACAGCCTACACTTTCCCTAACCATCGGAGATGGGTGGACTCATATACGTCATGTAGACCTGAACTCAAGACTTTCAGGTTAGCAGTCGAGCTCCATATACTTCATACCAGTATTTAAATGTAGGCCTATCAACATTAGGCCTATCAACATTAGGCCATCCATTTCCTGAATCGTCATGTAGACCCGAACTCAAGACTTTCAGGTTAGCAGTCGAGCTCCTACAGTTCATACCAGTAGTTAAATGTAGGCCTATCAACATTGGGCCATCCATTTCCTGAATGTAGGTCGACTGACTGGGTATAGAACTTTGTATGAAGAATACATTTTACTGTCCTGCACATCCCGTGTGTAGAGACTGACGGCTGACACTGGGAAGCAGATTGATGCCCTTCACAGTTTCCCTAACAGGAGTCAGGTACCCACCGGAGCTGGGTGGACTCAGGTACGTCTTGCAGACAAAGAACCTAACGTTGGATCATCCATTTCCTGCATGTAGGACGTCTGATTGTATATATGAAGAATACCCGGCCATTTTATTACCCTGCACATCCCGTGTTTAGAGACTGCCGGCTGACACAGTGGGAAGCAGATCAACAACTCCAGGTTCACGGCCTACAGCTCGCGAGCAAGTGTTGGAGCTTTTTATGTAACAGCGCCTGGCGGTTGGAAATTGTTTAATAACCGCGCGATCCTCCGAGTGTAAACAGGCCGCATTTATTAGCTGTGTCTTGGCTCTCCGCGCTAGGGCGTTGTATTTCCAAGTTCAAGGACGGCAGTTAGCTCGACCTTGCGCCGACACTTTCTCTTTAACACAACCAACACTGCCCAGTAAACCTAAACCTAAACCGAACGTTAAAACACTGTTAATAGGAACTGAAAATCCTGCAATATACTAGCCTTCCAAAACTGCTCGAATAAAAATGTCTATGGAGTTTTTAAGAAGACATTCGTTTTTACTGGGTTTTTTTTTCAACAGTTTAAGGTAAAGTAAATAAAACTAACGACAGAACAACATAAATTATTCATTTTTTCCGTCAAATTGTTTACACAGCAACGTCAAGCCAGCGGTGATATCAAAAATAGGTGTAATTGTATTCTCCGATAAGCTGATACTTATCACATCGCTGTTTACACGACTCCTGGTAAGGGAAGAGACGGGGATGTGATAATCGTCTAACACACGGGAGCTTCTCGCTACGTGTAGCAGAGGACCGGCTTACAGAAGGTACTAGCTTACAGAAGATACCGCCTTACAGAAGACACCAGCTTACAGAAGGCATCGGCTTACAGAAGGCACCGGCTTACAGAAGACACCAGCTTACAGAAGACACCAGCTTGCAGAAGGTACCAGCTTACAGAAAACACCAGCTTACAGAAGGTACCGCCTTACAGAAGACACCAGCTTACAGAAGACACCAGATTGCAGAAAGTACCAGCTTACAGAAAGAACTAGCTTACAGAAAACACCAGCTTACAGAAGGTAACAGCTTACAGAAAACACCAGCTTACAGAAGGTAACAGCTTACAGAAAACACCAGCTTACAGAAAACACCAGCTTACAGAAGGCATCGACTTACGGAAGACAACAGCTTTATTTATCTTTGAAGTTTCTCACGTGTTCAGCTGATGTACAACGTAATTGATTACACCCATGTTTTATAAACATGCTCCGTGGACTGGCTCAAATAAAACAACATCCACAGACCAAACATCATAATATATTTTACACATAACAAATGTGTAAACAAAGAACTAGCTGAAACTCAATAGTGTTCTTTTATATGTCAAGATATTACCATTATTGAACTTAACCATTATTGTAGAGAATTATAATAGTATTTAAAGACAAACACTAGCAGGCTAAAACCGTCTACACATGAAATACTTAGTCTAGATAGTACAACTAGTAAGCAATAACTAGGACTACATCTAGATACCACCAATGGTCGCCAACAACCGCAAGTAAAACACAATATGGTGACCACAATATTCGGCTACCATCTACATCAAGCAGTAAACTGGTACTTTCATATAATGGTGAACTTCTGCAACTTTCTCAGGTAAACTCCTACCTGCGATCTGGACATATTAATATTCTGTCCACTTGCGGTTTACTCTCACCATACTGATATTTCTCTGTACAATAGTTCGGATTATTACAAGATTTTGTTAATAAAACAACAAGAGAATAACCGCTTTATCCACCGTGTGATTTTCTTCAACGGTATTATTTTCGTGACTTTTTCTCCATGAAGTGTAATTATTTCATGTTGAAAATAAGTTTAGTACGAAGGGGCATTTCGTTTTCTATTCATGTAACAATGTTTTAGTGGTTCACATACACGATTTTATATTTATTGGACTCTTTCTGTATGACAAACAAAACACACAGTATTGTTATAAACAGGTCAGCATCAATGTGCAATTTTCAAGATAGAGCTAATTGAGCACATATTATTTAATTTATATCGAAACTGTCAATAAAACGAAAGCGAAGCTAGGTCTTTTTTTTTCGTCAGACAAAGATGGCGGTCTAAAGAAGTAGGTCAAGCGATACCTTATTAGATTAATGCGAGGATGCGGAATCCCGACATAAAAATTCTGATCACTAAAAGAAATAAACGTAACGCCAGTAAACCAAGAAAACGTTCTACTTGCAGACCTCAAGATTTCTGTTAAAACATTATTGCAAAAATATTTCTATTAAATAAAAAAGTTTTAAAAAACCCACGTTTTCTGATTGAACTAAAAAGTAGAAAATAAATGCTATACATCACAATAATGCAAGCGATCACTCTACTATAAGCGATCAAAAACGTGGGGCGCCGAAGTAAAAGTTATATTACTATTGATTAGATAATACTATTGACTTTTATTAGGGAGCTTGTAGAGAGTCAACAGTATTAGAAACTGTAAGAAAATCACGGCGCCCCACGTTTTTGATCGCTTATAGTAGAGTGATCGCTTGCATTATTGTGATGTATAGCATTTATTTTCTACTTTTTAGTTCAATCAGAAAACGTGGGTTTTTTAAAACTTTTTTAATGATTATTATTTTCTACTTTTTAGTCTTTGTCTGTTTGTTTGCATTAAAATCTCGTAAAAGTTGTATAGCATTAAAGTCTCGTAAAAAGACAACTCGTAAAAAACACGTTGTGTGAATACGTTACTGACTAGAACACATAGATTTAAACCCGCGCCGAGTGGGATAGCCCCATAGCAATCGTGTGCCCAACCACTCGACCATATCGTCTCCCCCAAACTGGCCACCAGTGGTAAGTTACCTCCTGTAAGTTTAAAGTCGGTTAAAACTAAATTATCTGCCCCTAAGTCTGTCGCGACTTGGGATCGTTCGCTTCACTGCGCGCGGCAAGAGAGAGGCTAGCTACGCGTCGCTGGTTTTTTTCTAATGGCTCGCAGAGGAGAATTATATATATAGATTATATAGCGGTCTAAAATGCTCAATAAAATGTTTCCATTGATCAATTTAGTAATAATAACAATTGAATATTCTATGGTCATCCAAAAGAAAGCTTCCCTGAAAATTTCAGCGCGCTAGCTAACTGGGAAGTGCCAGAAATTTCGATCGCAAGATTGGATTGGAAAAACAGACAGAGAAAGCAAGTTAAAGAAAACGTGGGAAAATATCTAAAATGTACTACCTCAGTGGGGGTTTTTTTCCACTTGAAGTAGTTGAATTTTTATTATAAATTAAGACGTTATTTTTTAAAAAAAACAGCGCATAACCATCAGAGGTTAATTAGCTCTGAACAGTAAAGTTTAAAATACACGCTAATTTATTTTAAACCCAGCATTTTAAAAGATACTACTAATGTTGTGGAATTAACTCAAAACAAATTTAGAATTGACGTCACCAGCTTTTTTAATGAACAATGCAGAAAATAGAAACAGAATATCGACCGTGTAGAGAAAAAAATATTAAAGATAAAAATTAAAGAGATGTGTGTTACTTAGTGGTGTAGTGGTGTACTACATCACGGTTTAAGATGGAAGTCAGGCATGCACATGTGGTTTAACTTTTGAGCTAGAACAATCAAGTCTGCCCAGTCTGGTTTAAGCTAGAACAGTCAAGTCTGCCGCTATTGGATTAAGCTAGAACAGTCAAGTCTACCCAGTCTGGTTTAAGCTAGAACAGTAAAGCATGTACCTACAGGTTTAAGTTAGAACTGTCAAATCTGCCCCTAGAGGTTTAAGCTACAACAGTCAAACCTGCCCCTACAGGTTTAAGCTACAACAGTCAAATCTGCCCATAGAGGTTTAAGCTACAACAGTCAAATCTGCCCCTAGAAGTTTAAGCTACAACAGTCAAACCTGCCCCTACAGGTTTAAGCTACAACAGTCAAATCTGCCCCCACAGGTTTAAGCTACAACAGTCAAATCTGCCCCTACAGGTTTAAGCTAGAACAGTCAAATCTGCCCCAACAAGTTTAAGCTACAACAGTCAAATCTGCCCCTACAGGTTTAAGCTAAAACAGTCAAATCTGCCCCTACAGGTTTAAGCTACAACAGTCAAATCTGCCCCTAGAGGTTTAAGCTACAACAGTCAAGTCTGCCCCTAGAGGTTTAAGCTACAACAGTCAAATCTGCCCCTACAGGTTTAAGCTACAACAGTCAAATCTGCCCCTACAGGTTTAAGCTACAACAGTCAAATCTGCCTCTAGAGGTTTAAGCCACAACAGTCAAATCTGCCCCCACAGGTTTAAGCTACAACAGTCAAATCTGCCCCTAGAGGTTTAAGCTGCAACAGTCACATCTGCACCTACAGGTTTAAGGTAGAACAGTCAAACCAGCCCCTACAGGTTTAAGCTAGAACAGTCAAACCTGCACCTACAGGTTTAAGGTAGAACAGTCAAACCTGCACCTACAGGTTTAAGGTAGAACAGTCAAACCAGCCCCTACAGGTTTAAGCTAGAACAGTCAAACCTGCACCTACAGGTTTAAGGTAGAACAGTCAAACCTGCCCCTACAGGTTTAAGGTAGAACAGTCAAACCTGCCCCTACAGGTTTAAGGTAGAACAGTCAAACCTGCACCTACAGGTTTAAGGTAGAACAGTCACATCTGCCCCTACAGGTTTAAGGTAGAACAGTCAAATCTGCACCTACAGGTTTAAGCTAGAACAGTCAAACCAGCCCCTACAGGTTTAAGCTAGAACAGTCACATCTGCCCCTACAGGTTTAAGCTGCAACAGTCAAATCTGCACCTACAGGTTTAAGCTAGAACAGTCAAACCAGCCCCTACAGGTTTAAGCTAGAACAGTCACATCTGCCCCTACAGGTTTAAGCTGCAACAGTCAAATCTGCCCCTACAGGTTTAAACTAGAACAGTCAAGTCTGCCCCTACAGGCTTAAGCTAGAACAGTCAAATCTGCCCCTACAGGTTTAAGCTAGAACAGTCAAATCTGCCCCTACAGGTTTAAGCTAGAACAGTCAAATCTGCCCCTACAGGTTTAAACTAGAACAGTCAAGTCTGCCCCTACAGGTTTAAGCTAGAACAGTCAAATCTGCCCCTACAGGTTTAAGCTAGAACAGTCAAATCTGCCCCTAGAGGTTTAAGCTAGAACAGTCAAATCTGCCCTTAGAGGTTTAAGCTACAACAGTCACATCTGCCCTTAGAGGTTTAAGTTAGAACAGTTAAATCTGCCCCAACAGGTTTAAGCTACAACAGTCAAATCTGCCCCTACAGGTTTAAATTAGAACAGTCAAATCTGCCCCTACAGGTTTACGCTAGAACAGTAACATCTGCCCCTACAGGTTTAAGCTAGAACAGTCAAATCTGCCCCTACAGGTTTAAGCTAGAACAGTCAAATCTGCCCCTAGAGGTTTAAGTTAGAACAGTCAAATCTACCCCTACAGGTTTAAACTAGAACAGTCAAATCTGCCCCTACAGGTTTAAGTTAGAACAGTCAAATCTGCCCCTACAGGTTTAAGCTGCAACAGTCAAATCTGCCCCAACAGGTTTACGCTAGAACAGTCAAATCTGCCCCTAGAGGTTTAAGTTAGAACAGTCAAATCTACCCCTACAGGTTTAAACTAGAACAGTCAAATCTGCCCCTACAGGTTTAAGCTAGAACAGTCAAATCTGCACCTACAGGTTAAAGCTAGAACAGTCAAATCTGCCCCAACAGGTTTAAGCTACAACAGTCAAATCTGCCCCTACAGGTTTAAGCTAGAACAGTCAAATCTGCCCCTACAGGTTTAAGCTACAACAGTCAAATCTGCCCCTACAGGTTTAAGCTAGAACAGTCAAATCTGCCCCTACAGGTTTAAGCTGCAACAGTCAAATCTGTCACTAGAGGTTTAAGCTACAACTGTCAAGAAAAAGCTTGAACCCATGCCAAAAAACTTGGCTCTTGAGAGATTCAAAGATATTTATTCCTAGCATGAGCTGAGGAAGATATGCGGCAAAGAAAGGGCTGAAGACTCAATGGGAATATGTAGGCTGCGTCTGTAAACAGGCGGGCGTGGAGTATTTATATTTACACATCATCCAGTTTAAGTGGGATCTCGTTTCTGTCAACATATGGAATATACAGGAAAAATACGACACAATTTTAGGAATCTGAGATGTATTCGGGTTACTTACTCATATAGAATACAGTAGGACTACGTGTAAATCAGTGTCAGTGACATTATTATTTTTTTTACTTTCTCGTATATACGAAGTATAGAGAAAGTCTTGTAATCGAGCAAAAAAAAAATCGAGATTTTTACAAATCTCGACGTTTTACACCTCACTGATACGGAAAAACATAATTTTGCAATCTTGTCCGTATGTCTGTGTGTCTGTGTGTCTGTCTGTCCGTGTGTAAACACGATAACTTGAGTACCGTTACAGCTAGGTTGATGAAATTTCATATATAAGTATTTTATCAAAATCGTTGATCCGTATCAACTTTTGAGCGATTTCCGATAACCGGAAGTGGTACTTTTCCTACTTTGAATTTTTCAAAAGCCTATAACTTGAGTACTATTTCAGATAGATAAATGAAATTTCACATGTAAGTAAAAGATCTAATTCTCTACCTTCTGTTAAATTTTGAGTAATTTCCGTTGACTGGGAGTAGTAATTTACGCTACTTCCGATTTCTCAAAAAACTAATGTAAATTTTAAAAGTACTAATAATATTGCGCACTATTATGCGCTTTTTTATTTGGCGTTCACTTGGTGTGCAATTAATTTGTCTACGAGATTTTATTCTATTTTTAAAACTTTAAGTATTTAAAATGGATTAAAAATCATGTCTATAGCCCGAGTTTCCATCCCCTGTTATTTTATATAAGAATATTCGAGAAAGTTTAGGGGAGATCACTCCCGGTTTATTTCTAACAAGATTGTTATAGGTAAAAAAAAAAGTAGGATGAAAGCAAGATAGGCGAAACAAAACTGCACGACACTTAAAGTAATATTTTATTTCAGTTATATTAGAAATAGGCAAGTATCTAACATTAAGAGTACCATGGTTTTAGACTTGAGTAAACTAGTGGCAATCTGCAACAAATCTGCAAAAATACTGGCTCTAGATTTAATTAATTATTTGTACTCAAGTATAATACATGCTCAAGACTGCATATAAAACTATTGCTTAAATTAAAGTTAAAAAAAAATGGTATTTTTAAAAGTAGTTCTTTTCAGATCAACGAATGTAATGTTCATTTGAGTATGTGCGTGTGTTTGATGTTTTTTTTTTAATACACACAGTCGAACGAACATTTATAACCGCTGACAAGCCAATAATTATTGAGTATTGCAAATAACCCGGCAACATGCGCATTATATAAAATCTTTTAATCTTGTAAAAAAAAAAAAATAAACCTTCTATAATTTAATAGTCGCTACATCAGCACTCCCAATGGTAGAATGACCACAGTGTAGACTACTGTAGACACGTGACCGAGTCCAGCTCACAGAGGAAATGTGCTCCAACCTTAATTCAGTGTAACGGAGTTGTAAAGAAATGATAACACCGTGCAAACACCGGTCCCTTCAGTGATAATTAAAGGAGGTGCTCCCAGACGGAAACAGGATGCATACGAGGGTGTTGAAGCGAAACCAAAGAGAACTAATTGGGTGAGTGGGTGGGGAAGAGAAATTTACTAAGGAAAAGTTCTTCGCAGTTTTCACAAAACAAATAAGGGCAAAGCGCAGAATAAAAATGTATTATTAGTACGCTTGGCTCTATAAAAACAAAAGCATAAATTAAATGTACTAAGTTGTTAAAAATACAATTTACGGAATTACGTATTGAGCGAATATAAATCATGTTCATGTTCTGAAAGTGACATTTAAGAGTTCTACAGGCAATAGAATCTATTGAATGTCTAGATGTAAAATATCTGCCTGCCTACATACAGAATCTACTAAAGGCATATGTAATATATCTGCCTGTCTACAAACAGAATCTACTAAAGGCATATGTAATATATCTGCCTGTCTACAAACAGAATCTACTGAATGCATATGTAAAAGTATATATCTGTCTACCGGCAATAGAACCTAATGAATGGGTGTACTATTGAGGTAAACAAAGCTGCTGAAAAGATGTAAAATATCTGCACGCTTAAAAATAGAATCTACTGGAAGTAGATGTAAAATATCTCTACGTCTAAAAATAGAATCTACTGAAAGTAGATGTAAAATATCCGCCTGCCTACAGCCTACAGACAAAGGAACCTACTGAATGTGTGTACTATTGAGGTAAACAAAGCCGCTGAAAAATATCCGCCTGTCTACAGTCTACGGACAAAAGAACCTACTGAATATGTGTACTATTGAGGTAAACAAAGACGCTGAAAACATGTAAAATATCTGCCTGTCTACAGTCTACAGACAAAAGAACCTACTGACTATGTGTACTATTGAGGTAAACAAAGCCGCTGAAAAATATCTTCATGTCTCATCCAACTATTTACACCGACCACCTATGGCGGCACACGTCGACACTAAACTAGAACACATGCATTTCAACCAGAGAAGGAAAAAAAACAGTCATTCATTTATTTAAACGACGTAGTGGATTCTCTCGTCTAATAAATAAACGCAAACAATTATTTCAGGACCTGCCTACGAGGGTAGCCTAAAAATAAACGTGCAAATCATGGGAGAACTCGTGAACATTTGAAACACGAATGTGAGAATTTATTTACTCTTGCTCCGGTGTCAGTGTCTTGTCTTTAGCTGATTTTCCTTCACGGATTTCAAACAGAAATAATTTTTGTTTTTGTTCGCTTTTATTTTTCCACGCTGATTTTTAAAACACTCGAAAACATGTTCTGCGTAATGCAATTCTGTCATATCTAATTTGTCAGTGCCGGTAGGGGAGAAAACTAATATAAAAATCAATATATTCTTTAACTAAAGCTCAAATTTAAATTTAAAAAAAAAACAACAAATAAACAGATCTATATATACATAAAGGTAAGCATGTCTATAAAAGTGTGTTTGTGCATACAGAATTTTAAAAAGAAAGCAATTGCTTATGGTGATATGAACGAATTATTCATTACATGAAACCTATTTAAATTTGAACAAGTTTATCTTTCATATAGAATCTTGTGTAATTAATCTTTCTTTCGCGAAACTGAGATCATTGACTGTCTTGTTATATTAATCGAACACACAACTGACGCTGAAAATTACATGTCTGAGGCAAAAAAAAAAGAAGAGAAAAAAAAATAAGACGATTTTACAATTTACTTCTTGCAATCTAAAGAAGCAATAAGTAAATTTAAAATGGGAAAAATACATTAAGTTCGTGAAATTACAATGTGATTTTTAAAAAAAAATACAAACTGATCTCAAAATCATTCTTTTCAACGTAAAAGTTATCTAAAAATTCGAAAACTTCTAAAAGAACGACAGAGACTGATCTTCGTTTGGGAAAGGTAAAAATGTCAGGTAAGAGGCGGCCGATATATCAGAATTATCAAGCCCGTCGGATGGGAGAATTCTTAGAATTTGCAGACCAGCTTAACTGATCAAACCTAGTGGGTTAATACATTTATAATTTGATAAGAGGGACATCTTCACCTTGTTTTGTACAACTGTGTCAAACTATGGCTACATTTTCTTCTTTATATAATCACACATATATATGCTATGTTTATATATATATGTATATATATATATATATATATATATATATATATATATATATATATATATATATATATATATATATATATATATATATATATATATATATATATATATAATATCATATGGGAATATCATTTGTGTTTGTATTCATGTATGTATGTATTATCACAGGTGTCTGTTCACACACAAAAAAAACCCAAAATCTGCTCATGATCTTCTAATTCGGACTTTGGCCGGTCGTCCCTAGCCAGATGATCTTCTAATTAAGACTTTGGCCGGTCCACGATGGCCAGTCCGCGGACTGGCCGGCCAAAGGCCGAAATCAAGCAAAGTTTCGGACTTTGGCCGACCTATGGGAGGCGATATTGGCCAATGTGCGGATTGGCCGGCCAATCCTAGCATTGGCCGACTTCGGGCTTTGACCGTAACATATATATATATATATATATATATATATATATATATATATATATATATATATATATATATATATATATATATATATATATATATATATATATACATATATACATATATATATACATATATATATACATATATACATATACAGAGAGAGAGGCACATGTATACATAACCACACTTGATATAAAAAAATTCGATTCCACGGTCTATCTTGTAGCTGGTTAACAGAAATGCATGTAGCATACGTTGATTAGCCAGCATATAAACGCATTAACAAAGCTATCAGCGAGCGTCTATTATCAAAACGTTCTGCCACAGGCTGGTAGAATAACACGGGTTGTCTCTCTTGGCTTGCGTCGCATAATCTCTACGCCAAAAATGTTTGGTTGCGCTAAATGCCGGGCTACTGTAAAACCTACGTTAGACAACTGTTCATTCTATCGCTGCAGAACACTGCATTGTGATTATTGCCCTGGATCGATGGCTTATTTGCTTCTACCATTGACAATTTAACAAGGAGAGATTAGAATTTCAACACTTTTTAGTTAAATTTGTTTTCTCCTAGTGTTATCAAACTAACGAGGTTTTTTCTTCTTTTTTTTTCAAACAGCTGAATATTTGGTCATCACAAACATACATGATAGCAACATTTGGAATTGATTTTTATTCTTGCAGTCTGTATCGGGGTCATGGTCAGGATTACCTCCAGGATTAGGATTAAGCTTGGTTGTCTGTGTCATGGTTAAGGTCATGGCCAAGGGGAGAGTTATAGTTAGGGTCAGTGACTTTATTACAATTAGGCTCAGCAATGGAAAGAACGGTTGAGCTAGCAGCTGAGAAATAGCCTCTATAATAACGTCCTCACTAGCCATTTTACAGCTACTGAACATTTTGACTCAATAAAACCCTTCACACGTACATTCATACATAGAACAATATCGTCGAATCTTGATGCGGCGTCCTGGCTGTGAAAATAAACCCGAAAAGAACTGCCACCTCTCGTTTGTACGCTGGCTAATGTCAAACAGTTGCCAGCTTTTAACTGCACAAATCCGAGTTGGCTCCCTGCTCTATTTTTATTTTCCAAATCCAAAATGTCAAATAACCAAAACAGACCTCGATCTCAGTGGTCTCCCTTCCCCCCCCCCCCCTCCAAGTTTGATGAGAGGTGGGTGTTGGAGACAATACACCCCATTAGTACTGGCGTAACCCTTGATGTATATAGAAGGGGGAGGGGGAGGGGGAGAACGAAATAGTGACATCTAGCTGAGCAACACAACGGTGGATATTGATCGGAGACTCCGGGGTGTGTGATAGCCTTGCACCGAAAGAGACGAGTATGATGTTTGAGGCTTGTTATCGATAAGCTTCTCGCTTATGTTCGGGCTTAGGGCTATATACCCTGACTGGTAGGTTATGCAACAAATTCATTTTTATTAGGCCACACAGACACCACACACACACAGAGTGTATATATATATATATATATATATATATATATATATATATATATATATATATATATATATATATATATATATATATATATCTGTGTGTGTGGTGTATATAATATATCGTCTTTCATAAACAGACCTTAAGGTACGGCAGTTACTTATGTTGTAACACGGGTTACAACGTGGTATAAAGCACTGTTGCAAAACAATCACTTAAATTATGTGCTTATTAAACCAGCTGGGTATTCTTTTTACTGAAAATGTTTCTACTGCAAAGGTTACAAGAAAATTTCTTTGAAAAAGGTTGTCATTGGCATATTTGAACCAGTTTTTGTAGAACCAATTTGAACTGATGTTGGAGATGGTGTATCTTAAAATGCTGTATTACAGTGCAAAGTCTATGAGAATTGTTTGTATAGCATGAGGAAGATTTATGAAAATATTCTATAACATTATTTCGAGTAGGGGCGGGTCTAAAACGTAATAGGTTTTGTTTTATATAATTGGTTACACGATCCTAATGAGCCTGTGTTGAGGGGGTATCGCTATTCGACGTGAGTTGGTTTTATAATTTTTTATTTTCTGTGAAATTAGAATTCATAATAAAATGGTTGTCATTACGTAGTCAGGTAACCACAAATTACCAATCTAAACTGATTTATTTTTTAATATTCACGGAACTTCAATTGGGCTTCAAGGGCGATTAGCGTTTACTCTCTGTATTATTGTAGTCGGTGTAGAAATATATTTCTTTTTTTGTTCCTGAACGATTCAATCAACGCACTGATCCTTTAAAATGGTAGAAAAACAGTGCAACAGAGTGCAAATATAGCTGTAGATTATTCTCTGTGTTTCCTTTATACAAGTGCTTAATTGACCGAAATCGTCGTGGAACTCCGCCAAATTGTCCTTTATCTACTCCAGAAGACTGCTTAGTTTTACGTGTGTGTTGTGGCATTCAGGAGCACTAGATTACTCTTAGATTGGTTTCTCTCCATCCCACCCCCTTCCACCCCCCCAGCCCCCCCCCCCTTAATTTTCTGATTTCACGATATGTTACTCGGCGTGTAATTAAATATAGTGTGTAGATAACTCAATGTTAATGAAGCGATCTGCTGAGAATCCGATTTGTTTCCGTTGTTTTGATGAGATACCATCTGCATAATACGTTTTTATTGAACAGTTATACGGCAATAAACACTGAAATCTACTCATCTTTGTATGCCCCAAATGTGTTTCGTATATATATAAATATATACATAATTATATATATATATATATATATATATATATATATATATATATATATATATATATATATATATATATATATATATATATATATATATATATATATATATATATATATATATATATAGATGGCTGATGATAAGAACAGATGCCAGGTATGTTTTATGACACATCTAAATCTACAGATTTTATAATTAACTCTGCATACCTAATAAGAAAACCGTACCATGTAAAAGGAAACGGTGTATTCTATCACTGTTCAATACTGCCATTGACCAACACTGACCAAAGGATCACCTGTTGTTTATATAAACAGTACACTAAAATACTGGCTTAGATTTAAAATCTTACCGGAGACTTTTTCTCGAAGGGGCGGCTACTCTCAGGCAGCTCATCCGACTGCTCGGCCACCATACAGGAGCAGAGCTTGGCTATGGAGAGCTTATGGCGTTTCTTCCTCCTCCGGCCGGACTGCATGATATCTATGTTCTGTTGCACTTGTTTCCAAGACTCGGGCGACACGGGCGGCACTCCGGGCATGCTAGCTACTAGCCAGGGTGGACGCTGGACAGTGCCCGGCCAGGGTGGAGATTAGATGCTCACGTGCTAAGGTACAAGGGGGTGCCAACCGCAGGTCAGTTGGCATGGACGCCGCTGGCAGACTGACACCTGCAGGGCACGGTTGACTAGGTCTTGTCCTTGTTGTGTAGCAGAGTGTGACTATTCACTACCTGAGATGTATCCTTAATTTGAGATGTATCTTTAATTTGAGATTTATCCTAATTCAAGCGTTGGACTTAGAAATTAATTCAAATTCCCCAAAATATCTGTAGAAATAATGTTGGCTGACAAACTAATATACAAATCCAGGTGTCGAAAAAATGTTGGTTGAGAAATTAAAATACAAATCCAGCCGGTGGAATGTAATCCAGGATTACTTGATTACACGTATATCCTAATCTCCCCTGCGTCGTGGTAGTTTTATATACCCTTGTGTTAATCTCCCAGAAACATGATTAGCACAACGTACAGTGAACGTATTATCTAATTAAATAAACAACAATACAATCCATTTTAGGCAAAAAGTGAGTGTATGAGTCAATCAGCTGACTGGCATCGACTCTTGTGTTAGAGAGATGTATATTTTTTTTAACTTCCTGTTATTCTCGTGACAGTTGGCGCCACACTGATGAGGTACAAGAACATCCACATATAAAACAGGAGATAAAACTACAGGGTACACTTGAATTAATTAACATACACAGTATCGGATGTTATCCATTAGAACACTTGACTCATCAACACCGCAATACGAAACAATGTTATGAATATTGGTTTCACAAAAAACGCGTTTTTCTATGTCACATTGTGTGTGCTACGGTGCAATATGCGTTGTTACAAACAGGTTTAAGATACGTACTACGGTAGCATGCATCTATTCAATGATATCAATACATAGTTGTAAAATAAACGGCATGATTACTTGTCGAATATTAACAGCCGTCACATTTAGCACAGTCACATTACACACATATCATTACGAATAGTCGTCAAATGTAATTTGTCCATCAAAATACACTGGAAGACACTCAAATAATGTCTAAGATCTCTAGATTTAAAAAATGTATAACCTTAAGAACTCTTAATATATTCACAATAACCACGCATCGTACTAAAAAAAAATTTCCTCGAAATGTACTGCACGAGTTTCTAACAGTCTAAAGCAGAGACGATAACTAGTCTATACGGTCTCGCATTAATTATATTGAAAAAAAAAATTTAACTACGAAACTTACACAATTTCACAACAATCATCCATCTATTAAAACCGAAACATTTATTACTCCCACTCGAAAAGTAGTGCACTGGTTTATACCGTGCTTACCTGTCTATACCACAAAAATAAATGAGAACAGTCTTATTATAATCATTTGAACTTTATAACAAATTTACGATAACCAGCTATCAATTAAAAACCGAAATAATTTTTGTTCCCATTTGAAATGCATTGCACCAGATTATAACGTGTTCACCTAGCACAAAAATAAATGAGAATATACAGTCTCACTGCAATTATTTAAACTTGAAAATTTTTTTTTACAATAATCAGAGTTCTATTAAAAAGCGAAACTTTTTTTCTTCTCCTATTCGGAATGTATTGCACTAGTTTATGGCGTGTTTAAAACTCACCACGGCGCATCGGTGATAATTACCAGCCCAGGGAGACGGGAGAAAGTAATAAGCCGTCTGCCCTATAATTTGTCACCATAAATGTCAGCCTCAGCGTCAGGTCACTAAATCTATAAGGATGGATTGTTATCACGATGTAGAGAAACAATACATCTGACCAACAACACAACAACACAAACGTGGGATAATTGTTAAATCTGTAAGGATGGATTGTTATCACGACGTAGAGAAACAATACATCTGACCAACAACACAAACGTGGGATAATTGTTAAATCTGTAAGGATGGATTGTTATCACGATGTAGAGAAACAATACATCTGACCAACAACACAACAACACAAACGTGGGATAATTGTTAAATCTGCAAGGAAGGATTGTTATCACGATGTAGAGAAACAATACATCTGACCAACAACACAACAACACAAACGTGGGATAATTGTATCAGATGTGCTGGACACAAACAGCTTATCCTATATCCTTAGAAAACTTGTCAAGAGATTCCATCGAAAATGGTCATATAAAGAGGAAGATTTAAGAAACGTGTTTGCTTACAAAGTGTTAAGTCATATATATATATATATATATATATATATATATATATATATATATATATATATATATATATATATTAAACGGTGTTTGTGTATTGAACACGACCATACACTACGGGAAAGCAAAACATAACTTTAATATGTGAAATTGTGCTTTGTAAATCCTTATTGATAACGTAACGTTTTACCACCCTAGCCATATATAAATGTAAATTGATTAGTTCAACTGTTCAAATAATAAGACTCCTATTCTAGGAAGGATCAAACATTATAAAACAGAATTCTAAAACTATGCCACTATTTTCACCTGAATCGTAACCACAAAAGAAGGAAACTATAAAAACAAAAAAAAAGTTTGCCTCACAGGCCTTCAATGTTTAATCAGATTATTATTTGACAGACTGCTAATGCGAAAGCTTATCATCACAGAGAAGTATTTTTAACACGCCTTTTAAACACCTTTTTTTTTTTCAAAGAAAGCTACAGTCTTATATGAATTACAATTTCTTAAATGTTGTATTGTTCACTCCATCTTTTCGTTATTTATAGTACTATTGATGTGTCAGACATTTTCACTGCTAATACTTTTCTAATCTTCAGCTATGACATTGCATATATGGGACATAACTCGTGGAGAAGAACCCAAAACGAAAGTTGCTCATAACAAAAGACTGGCGAGTTGACTGGGCGGCCCGGGTGGTGTATCGAGCTAAACAAGACCATCTCCAAACATCCTGCTGGAGCGCGAGTTACCGCCACTTGTTCAGCTCAAGGTTGATAAAATGAACGATCGGATTCCAACCTCTACTCAGATCCCATTAGCTTGCGAAAAACTTGGCTGAAAAAGGGGGGAGAGAGAAAACGCGACGTACACTGGCGCGTTGTTTGAAGAAACGAGAATATCAAAATCAATTTGCCTTTCTTTTACGTCGGTTCATTTGTCGTGAATATTTAATGGCAGCGTGTCTAAAATATTTCAGCTGTTTTGATTGGTGGTTACTTAAACCCAGTAGATACCCGTAATTGTATATAAGTACGGGCTCCATACCCGTGCTTCACTACGGTTACGAAATTGTGTAATACTGTCATGGATGTCAGCCTAGATTCCACCCCACCCCCTCCTGGACCCAAAGAGCCCGTCGCCCTCCTCATTAAATGCACGCCTCACACCACGAAGCCAAAATGGTTATACCTCTGCCTGACGGAAGGACGGAATGACACACTACCTGGCGGCTTATTTTATAGATATTTATTTGTTTATTTTAAAACAAGGAAACTTGAACTTGTACTGGTCAAACAAAACAGGTACCTTGATGAGATAAAAGAATCCCTGCAATCATAAGAGATCGTAGAATAGCGAAATTGAACTAAAACTATGTTTAATCGAGATCTGATTGAATTGCCAAACCACTGATAAACAAGAAAAGCGAAAATATAAATATACAGTAAAAGTTATACACCTGTATTTCTATCAATAATACGTAATTACGTTTGTGAATTAGCATAAGTATTAATTCAGACAGTCGAAAAATCTAATTTAAAATATTAAAATATTTGATTCAATTTATTTTTTAACAATGATTAAATGTATCAAATAAACAAAATGTAAACAGGAAATATTCCAGGTGCCCTAATGCTTTCATTTAGAACAGCTGAGCGTGCAGGATAAATCTCTGAAGTACACCCGCCAAATACACGAATAACGTGCGTATGAATCCGAACAAGTCCGAAACATTTATCAGTAGGTTAGCTAAGTAACATAGCAAGAACAGAACTAAAACAATAGAACAAACACTATCAGGTAAAAAATTATACAACCCTAGTGGGTTATTGTGTTCGGTGTAGAGAAACTGACATTTCTTGCATACATCTGGATACAAATACGCAATGCATACAATATCAGTTAAATAGTTAAACCGACGGTTTTGTAATAAATTTCAAATTTATTTTTTATTAAAGGTCGCACTGAACAGCAGTTTTAGATTGATCCTATTTTTTTTTACAACCCACACCTCTCCTCGAAAAATATTTTCTTAACATACATGTTCTTCATAACCCATCAAAACACAAGATCTTAAGCAACAGAATTTCGTTTATGGTTTGTGTGTGAAATTTGATTGAAAAAAAAAAAAATTCCATCGTAAATTAAAAAAAAAGAACGGTCAAGTTTGAAGCCATACGTTTCACAGATCTTTTCATAATTCACTTTTTTTATTCTCCCTACTTCATAAATTATACAACATGCGCTCCGCTATCAAAGCTATTAGCCACACATTAGAAACAGAGAAGAAAAACAACACATGAACCATTAGCTTAAAATAATTAACAACACACCACATGACTCCTGGGTTTTAAGAAGAGCACTAAGGAAGATTCCACTGAAAGGTCCAAAATTTTGGCAGTAAATAAACTACCCAGAAAGAGCACCTGATGGGCCCATATTGACACCCAAAGAACACACACAAAAGTCCTACACACCAACGATGTTGGTATCTATAAGATGATCAGTCCAGATTGACACCCAAAGAACACACACAAAAGTCCTACACACCAACGATGTTGGTATCTGTAAGATGATCAGTCCAGATTGACACCCAAAGAACACACACACAAAAGCCCTACACACCAACGATGTGGGTATCTGTAAGATGATCAGTCCAGATTGACACCCAAAGAACACACACACAAAAGCCCTACACACCAACGATGTTGGTATCTGTAAGAGGATCAATACACCCAGTATTTAACATTCACTCGGGTTTTCTTGTGACTAGACCAGCGTATACCCCGCCAGCTGAGGGAAAGGGGGTGGGTTATGCTCAGGGTGAAAGGTCATTGAGATAACCATGGGAAGCCCTAAAGCTACACAGGACTTATGTCTTTCAATAATACCTTTAAAAAAACTATTGTGCATGTAGTTTAGTGCAGTTTTTACATGCAGTACATAGAAAGGAACTAAAAATCTCAAAACATTGGGTGATCCACTTTGTCAGTGTATAGATTAGAAATTGGGTAGGAATGTATTCTTCGTAAGCATCTAGTCTAAAGATCTAAAATAGACGAGCGTACGTGATAAAAATTACAAAGTGTTATCTTCATGACTGTTTAGATAGATCTACTTGCTAACCACACGTTTACACTAGTTAGACATGTGAACCTAAACTGCACACTTTAGTTTATTGACATAGCAGGGTGCGGGGGAGTACAAGTAACCGAACGATGGTTAAACTGCAGCTTCAAACCGCACGATAGTTATTTCTGAAGACTGCCTCTCCAACCATTAATATGAGAGCACATCATCACCATTATCAACACTCAAGATGTCGTTAATACTCTCACTTTGTATCCCTCGTTACATCGCCATTTCATGTCTCCTTACATTACACTCAGATCAATCCCTCCTTACATCACATCTACCCCTTCTTACATCACCACATCTACCCCTCCTTACATCACCACATCTACCCCTCCTTACATCATCACATCTACCCCTCCTTACATCACCACATCTACCCCTCCTTACATCACCACATCTACCCCTCCTTACATCATCACATCTACCCCTCCTTACATCACCACATCTACCCCTCCTTACATCACCACATCTACCCCTCCTTACATCACATCTACCCCTCCTTACATCATCACATCTACCCCTCCTTACATCACCACATCTACCCCTCCTTACATCACCACATCTACCCCTCCTTACATCATATCTACCCCTCCTTACATCATCACATCTAACCCTCCTTACATCAACACATCTACCCCTCCTTACATCACCACATCTACCCCTCCTTACATCACATCTACCCCTCCTTACATCATCACATCTACCCCTCCTTACATCATCACATCTACCCCTCCTTACATCATCACACCTACCCCTCCTTACATCATCACATCTACTCCTCCTTACAACACCATAAAATCTACTCCTCCTTACACCCCCACACCTACCCCTCCTTCCACCCACCTTCTCCCGAACATCCAAGAATGTAAATCTGGCCTAGAAGAGAAAAAAGCCCACCTCGTGTTGCCCTAATTCAACTGATCACATTAGCGCTGAGCGACTGATCTAGCAGATCAATAAGAAAGCAATGATGTTCAAGTGAGGCCAGCCTGCGAATTATTGACCCGAGCTCGCGTGTGCTCCCCTTTCACAAACACATGCCTACACTCGCGCCAAGGGAAACTTCACGACTAGCGACACCCAACCGTTTTCACAAACACATGCCTACACTCGCGCCAAGGGAAACTTCACGACTAGCGACACCCAACCGTTTTCACAAACACATGCTTACACTCGCGCCAAAGGGAAACTTTACGCACACCCAACCAACAGTTTTCACAAACACATGCCTACACTCGTGCCAAGGGAAACTTGGACTAGCGACACCCAACCAACAGTTTTCACAAACACATGCCTACACTCGCGCCAAGGGAAACTTCACGCACACCCAACCAACAGTTTTCACAAACACATGCCTACACTCGCGCCAAGGGAAACTTCACGCAACGACTAGCGACACACAACCAACAGTTTTCACAAACACATGCCTACACTCGCGCCAAGGGAAACTTCACGCAACGACTAGCGACACCCAACCAACAGTTTTCACAAACACATGCCTACACTCGCGCCAAGGGAAACTTCACGCAACGACTAGCGACACCCAACCAACAGTTTTCACAAAAACATGCCTACACTCGCGCCAAGGGAAACTTCACGACTAGCGACACCCAACCAACAGTTTTCACAAACACATGCCTACACTCGCGCCAAGGGAAACTTCACGCACACCCAACCAACAGTTTTCACAAACACATGCCTACACTCGCGCCAAGGGAAACTTCACGCAACGACTAGCGACACCCAACCAACAGTTTTCACAAACACATGCCTACACTCGCGCCAAGGGAAACTTCACGCAACGACTAGCGACACCCAACCAACAGTTTTCACAAACACATCCCTACACTCGCGCCAAGGGAAACTTCACGCAACGACTAGCGACACCCAACCAACAGTTTTCACAAAAACATGCCTACACTCGCGCCAAGGGAAACTTCACGACTAGCGACACCCAACCAACAGTTTTCACAAACACATGCCTACACTCGCGCCAAGGGAAACTTCACGCACACCCAACCAACAGTTTTCACAAACACATGCCTACACTAGCGCCAAGGGAAACTTCACGTCTAGCGACACCCAACCAACAGTTTTCACAAACACATGCCTACACTCGCGCCAAGGGAAACTTCACGCACACCCAACCAACAGTTTTCACAAACACATGCCTACACTCGCGCCAAGGGAAACTTCACGACTAGCGACACCCAACCAACAGTTTTCACAAACACATGCCTACACTCGCGCCAAGGGAAACTTCACTCAACGACTAACGACACCCAACCAACAGTTTTCACAAACACATGCCTACACTCGTGCCAAGGGAAACTTCACGCAACGACTAGCGACACCCAACCAACAGTTTTCACAAACACATGCCTACACTCGCGCCAAGAGAAACTTCACGCAACGACTAGCGACACCCAACCAACAGTTTTCACAAACACATGCCTACACTCGCGCCAAGAGAAACTTCACGCAACGACTAGCGACACCCAACCAACAGTTTTCACAAACACATGCCTACACTCGCGCCAAGGGAAACTTCACAGGGAAACTTCACGCAACGACTAGCGACACCCAACCAACAGTTTTTCACAAACACATGCCTACACTCGCGTCAAGGGAAACTTCACGCAACGACTAGCGACACCCAACCAACAGGTTTCACAAACACATGCCTACACTCGCGCCAAGTGAAACTTCACGACTAGCGACACCCAACCAACAGTTTTCACAAACACATGCCTACACTCGCGCCAAGGGAAACTTCACGCACACCCAACCAACAGTTTTCACAAACACATGCCTACACTCGCGCCAAGTGAAACTTCACGCAACGACTAGCGACACCCAACCAACATGTTTCCCCCATAGTTAAACCTTTCGTACATTAATATTTGCAGATGTTGAGTGTAAAACCTCGAGTCAATTCAACCGGCACTTAGTTCGCTGTGTAACCTAGGCTGGTGGACATGTTTGTCTGGTCTTACGGCGTATGAATTAGACATGTCTACAGTAAATATTGCGCTTATTTGCAAATACTGCTAGTTATACACTATGCTATGAACCCCCTTCAATCAAGGCTATTTAGGAGTGAATGGGGAACACAGGCTACGTACTGGGCTGAGTCTACACCGCCCCCTCAACCCATCCTCGGAGAAAAATGTCTGAGAGGAATCTTCATATTGAATACATAGCTTGAATTCAAGCAAATACAAAGTACTAAAGCTTTTAACGTCATATATTTAAAATAACTAACTCAAAACTATTAAAATTCTAATTTGTGTTATTATTTTAAGTCTTTATTTCGTATCTACCAATAGCTCAAAATGTGTTTGTCCAGAAAGTATTGGCCATAGTGCGCTATTAAAATCTCTTATATTAATTATATTATGGAATAGGAGTATATGGCGACGTAGTCATATTTTCTGGGTATAGAACCTCTGCTCAAGCCTATCTATCCTAATGTCGTCCCCCCCCCCCCCCCCCCCCCAATAAACGGCTGACCTCCAAATGAGCGGATCATTAGAGCAGGCAGAGTTTCACGCTGTTGGACTCTCGTAACAGCTGTACATCCAAGCACTACACGTTAGTGGTAGCTGCCATCAACTCCCCTCTACACTTAGTCACTAGTCAGAGTTGGATGAAAGGCTTGCATAAAAATATATAGGTCAACCACATGTGAAAGCCAGCCCATTATAAAGGACAGTTTAGCCAACCTAGTATGCAGAACATTTAGTTAATCGATTATAAAAGACAGTTTAGCTAACTTAGTATGCAGAAAATTTAGCTAATCGATTAAAAAGACAGTTTTGCCAACCACTTATAAAGGACAGTTTAGCCAACCTATTATAAAGGACAGTTTAGCCAACCTATTTAAAGGACATTTAGCCAACCAATTATTTCAAAAAAAGACTTGATATAGCTATTCTATCCTATCATTTCATCAATATAATTCTAAATGCGTAATCAACCTTTTCTGTTCTGCTTTATAAACGTGATTGAAAATATTTAATTCTACGATAACACAGCATTTAATAAAAAAAAAATAAGGAGGGAGCTGGGTTTAAGTTTAACTTGTCACAGAATATTTAGACGGACTAAGATCAGGTTAAGCGTATAGGCCTACATACAGTCACTCATAGATTTACCAACTGCTTTATTTCGTCATCAACGCAATGGTTCTAACGCATTATACACCACGAGTCCCTTAGAACTGTGCACTTCAAACGGTGGCGCGGTACCAATTTTGAGAGTCAAGTCATCTTACGCTGTTTTACTGTACAAGAAGTGAACGTATTTGACCATTAAACGTACTTGTTTACACCAGATATTCACGAAAAACGTACTTGTTTACGATAGTTACTCGCGAACGCCAAACAATTTCATCAGATCAAACTGACCCAGAGCTAGGCGATACATGACACAGTTATACAACAGGACTTTACAGAACATGGGTGACCTTGACCAAACGATAAGCGGATACAGGTCTTCGCACCTGAACCTGTTACCGGTCAATACTGACTTTAAGCTGGTACGTTGAGTGTTAGAGATAACAAAAGATTTCAGTACAGAACGTAATTTATTTTTTCTGCCTACCCAGACTCGAACCCATGAAAAATAAAACAGCTTTCAACCACAATAAAAGTGTGACGGATCAAAGCAATGTTTTATTTGTTTTTTGTTGGTATTTTTTGTTGTTTTTTTTTTCAACCGTTTAATTCGTTTTCCAAAACTGATTGATTTAAGAATTTTTCCAACTTTGTATAAAAATAAAATTGTTATTCATTGCACACGTTAGTTTCAATTTTCAACCATCAATCATTTTGAGAAACTGAAATCCGGTCAGACATAGTTCAGGGCAAAAAATATAAACAAAAACATTACATCTTTGAAAAAAAAATCCTTCTTAAAAGTAAACTTAAATTTAACTTTTAAAACGGCCTGTTGCTAAATTCATGTTGTCATTATAGTTACGACGGACAAAGAAATGTTATCTCAAGAACCACAACACAAGAAAAACGTTGCAACCTCGTGTCAACATCGGAAAACACACACAAAAACACGATATTTTGAAAAGTATTTTAAACTTGCACCTGATCATTTGCTTCGTAAGAGATTATTATAATCCTCACTTTAAATCTTCACTTTTAAGCCACCACCAGGCCATCAACCACTGGCAATAGGATGAATGTCAAGGTTATTTATTTCTGAGAATTTGTTGTTTTTTTATCTTGACATTTCCGTTAATAGACCTCACGTGATCAGGGTTTGTTTTTTTTCTTCTTAGTTTTTTTTTTTTGGGAGGGGAGGGGGGGGGGGTAAAAAAACAAACAAAAAACCTTTCACTGTGGTACCGTTGCCAACAAGTAACGTATATCTTAATCAATTTTCAGCTAATTTCGTTGACCCCCCCTCCCCCAGGTGATATGTGCACGGTTCAATCTAAGGAAGACCTAGTGCCGCAACGTCAAGTGATATGTTAGCCCCTTAAGGTTCAATACAACATACACCGTGTACATCACACGCATTATTTAAGTACCATTTGTTACATCCTTTGGGGGACTTGTACAATGCTTTTTCAACTAGCTAGTTTATTCAACTTTTTTTATTTCTTAACACGAGGTTAAAGGTTAATTTTTCTTGTAGAGCATTTCTTTCTGTGACTTTTATCCCTCAACCTGACAAAGTAATGTAGTGTCGAAACGTACTGTGTTGACCTCGAGGTTGAATGCAACTTCCTCGTTGTGAATAGAATCTACTGAGCTATTTCAATGACTTTACTTGTTCAATAAGAAAAAGACTTCGTTTCGATACAACTTGTTCAATAAGAAAGAGACTTCGTTTCGATACAACTTGTTCAATAAGAAAGAGACTTCGTTTCGATATAACTTGTTCAATAAGAAAGAGACTTCGTTTCGATACAACTTCTTCAATGAGAAAGAGACTTCGTTTCGATAAGTTAACTCTACAGCTGATGTGTTTGCAATGTATGAAGGACATAATACTGAAACTATTTTAGTTAAATTGTTGTCTTTATTTATTTACATAAAAGCATGCTTTTAGAAAAAGCCCAAAAAAAATGATCCGTCCGCATACAAAAATATACCCGCATTCAGTCGTGATTTTAGAAACTGATTTTAAAGCTGTAAGCTAATCTAATCCTACATGATGTATCCCGTCTTTCACAACTTGAGTTTTAAGCCTGAGCTGTGCGTGTAAACAGATGGTGAGCGGATAATGCTTCAAGTCCTTTGTTGACTGACGAAAAAGGGGTAAATTAACTGAATTCGCCGAGCACGTGAGGTTATGCGCCAGGTACAACACTAATAGGTACCAGGTGGTGCTTTAATTTTCTCAAGACATGAGATACGGTTGGCATGTAAATTAGTTCGCTACGGACATTCTATATGTTCCTATATGACTCACAAAATATTTACATATATTTGCACACACACACACACACACACACATATATATATATATATATATATATATATATATATATATATATATATATATATATATATATATATATATATATATATATACAGTCGTCTACACAACTGTTATTCTTTTTTTATTGACAGCCTGTTACTGAAGTGTCGCCATTTAATCAATGGTGACTAACCGATTCATTATACAACTCACTTATATTTCTTTTGACCTATGCCTTTACTCTAGTTTCAATTACATTTATGCAAATTATCATCGATAGGGTCGTGCGGTTAAACATCTGTTAGTGTGAGTGTGTGAATATATATATATATATATATATATATATATATATATATATATATATATATATATATATATATATATATATATATATATATATATATATATATTAGTTACCTGACAGGTTGCAATATACAAAGTGTTATCTAGCGCCCTCTAACTAAATATTTTAAGAGCTCTAGAGAGAAAAAAAAATATATTACTAAGAAACAGATGTGCCCATTGGACCAACAGCTGTGCAAAAAAAAATAAGTCAAACACTTTACACTTTGACAGCAGTAGATGTGTATGGAGGTTTGGGTGGACAAGCTGGGTAGTAGGCCTATGGTAGAACATTTATTGACCAGACAGCATTAGATGTGTTTGTGTGTGTGTGTGTAGTGAGGGTGGGGGGAGAGGCTGGGTGGTATGGTAGGACATGTATAGACCAGACAGCTGTAGATATGTGTGTGTTTGTTTGTTTGTTTGTGTGCGCAGTATGTTGAGGTAGGTGGACAAGCTGGGTGGTATGATAGGACATTTACAGACCAGACAGCTGTAGACGCGTGTGTGTATGTTGTGTGTGAGTGTGTGCAGTATGTTGAGGTAGGTGGACAGGCTGGGTGGTATGGTAGGACATTTTTAGACCAGACAGCAGTAGACGTGTGTGTGTGTGTGTGTGTGTGTGTGTGCAGTATGTTGAGGTAGGTGGACAGGCTGGGTGGTATGGTAGAACATTTTTAGACCAGACAGCAGTAGATGTGTGTGTGAATGTGTGCAGTATGTTGAGGTAGGTGGACATGCTACGTGGTATGGTAGGACATTTATAGACCAGACAGCATTAGTTTTGTGTGTGTACAGTATTGTGAGGTAGGTGTAAAGAGAAAACGTCGCGTTAACCCAATATAAACTGCTGTAAAGCTGACAACCCATTGTGGATGAGCACATCAGGCGGAGACCTACTTTACACGTCAAACATTTTTTTAACGATACGCGCAACAGTAACGTAACATAAACATAGATTTACAGAAACGTAACATAGATTTAGGTGGTCGTTAACCTTCAAAAAATCAAGTTCGTCTTTTAGTATTTAAGTCTTGCTACCTGTTATGCAGTTAACCAACTGTCGTCGCTGTATGTTATTATTGTTAACAAACAAAAAACAGTCACCAGTTCTTTATTATTGTGGAGGGCTTTAAACAAAACCGACAGTAGAACTCGCGTGGATTTTTTTTTCCTATTTATAAAAGGAGCCCGCAAACACTTACCCAAACAAAACACTTGGATTAAAAACCAGTTTTACACAACACACAAAAATCACCACCACATGCAACCAGCTCACTGGCTATTGTTTTTGTTTTGTACACGAATCCTTCACCACTTTGTGAAAAAACAAAAACACAATTCCCCTGCACGCGAACACAACACACAAGAACCTGTTGGATACCAGGAAATGACGCACAAATGTACTCCTCGTGCAAGAAAATTCATCACTAAATACCGAAAATCACCCAGGCCACAGCTTGGCACCCGCAATGCTTAGAATTCCGTTACATTTTTTTTCCCCTACAAAAGTATAGATTTTTTTTTCTCTCTCTCTCGCCCCAGCTAGTGTGGGGTTGTTTTTTTTTTTTTAATAACGTTACAGAGAGCTGGAACACATTTGCACGGAACAATAGGGAGCTGCAGTTGTCGCGTTTCAACTGGGTTGTTGACGCTGTTGTTTCTAGCGGCTGGGCCGATACTTGCTGCAGACAGCCGCGTTCTTGATCTTGTTGTTGTTGTTGCGTCAGCTGTTGTTAACGTCAATAAAACGTTTGTTTTAAAAATGCTGGCTATGAAGCGAGGCACCGTGAGAAACACAAGTCTTACGTCTTGGTCCCATACAAGGAGGAGAGAAGCGACCGTCGGCGTCTATGTGTTCATCACCTCTATCCTCCTCACCAAGGCCTGTCTCTCAGCCGACAGTCAGAATATCGATCAAGTTTTATCGATTGATTTTTTTCCCCTCCCGCTCTCCTATTTTACGTTAGTGTATTTTTATTTGTTAAAATCAATTCTATTCCTCTACTTATTCCTTCATGGGATTGCTCGGTGTCCCAACGCTAAAACCTTTCATTTGTTCTTTTTGTTTGTATTGATCATTTCTTTTAGTTAGATAAGAAAACAAATATTTAAATAGTTATAAAAGCTTGCAAGGTCTAGGAAATAAATGAATGCCAATGAGTGTGTAAGTAATAGTGTGTGTCGGTATGCCAAGTGTGTGTCGGTATGCCAAGTGTGTGTGCGTGTGTGAGTGTTAATGTGTGTGGTGATGGACACATTCATGGTTAACTCGGTAGTTTTCCATGTTTTTCGTGGACGCCTTAAGGGGATGAAGAATTCAGGCAGGGTAAAAAAAACTAAACAACCACACTATGACAAGCATGCTCTCAGATGTAACTGTAAACTGGTTTGCACATGAGATGGTTTACATCATTTGAATGTAGGCCTCTTTAAGATGTCGATATAAAATGTGTTTAAATGATAACACCTGTGTTTAAAATGTTAACATACACTGCCTTAAAATGACTTAGGCTTCTTTCAACAGCTTTAATACATGATTCTTATATTTTGGTAATAAAGACTGTTTTAATTGGTTTTGTATACGATTCTTTGTATTGTGTAATATAGATTGTTTTAATTGGTTTTGTATACGATTCTTTGTATTATGTAATAAAGACTGTTTTAATTGGTTTTGTATACGATTCTTTGTATTATGTAATATAGACTGTTTTAATTGGTTTTGTATACGATTCTTTGTATTTTGTCATATAGATTCTTTTATTGATATCATATACGATTCTTTATATTCGGTAATATAGACTGTTATTATTATAATTTATTTATTTTTTGGGGGGGAATGTTTAAAATATGGCCTCGACAAACATTATTGAAGGATTGATATGTTTTTGGCTAAAAATAGATAAGACAAAGATTTGGGAACATAGCTACGGTGAGACGTGAAGGGGTAAGCTGAACTTCAGCTCGGACGGGTACGCTGATCGGAATAGGTAAAATACCAATTTTAAAGAAAGTGGTAAACTCTACTTCATCTGCAAAATGGTCCATCAGATCTAAAAGGGCAAATTACTTTTAAAAGATAGAGATCTCATTAAAAGATAAATAGAGGCAGACAGACAGACAGACAGACAGACAGACAGACAGACAGGCAGACAGACAGACAGACAGACAGACAGACAGACAGACAGACAGACAGACAGACAGACAGACAGACAGACAGACAGACAGACAGACAGGACAGACAGACAGACAGGACAGACAGACAGACAGGACAGACAGACAGAGGGAGAATAAAGGTTTCAAACTACAGCCAACGTAAGCCATCATTGAACGTAGTACCAGAAATGTAGACAATATGAGACAACTATGTTTTAAAGGCGAGAGGCTAACAGAAAATTGTGCCGTAGAAATTAGTTAATATTTTAAAAGCAAAGGTAAAAGCAAAGAAACGCCACGACCAAATTTTTTTCGTCGGCGATGATACAATCATTATTTGTTACGTGCTAATTGCCGTGTTGAAATACCCTGACCAAACATTAGGGGAAATAATTCCATTATTGTTGGGTTTTTTGTGCCCACTGATGAGAGCAAGGAGGATTATTCGAATTTGACGGCAGGAAAATAAATTAATCACAGCGAGCTCGCTTTTGTCTTGTTTTTATACAGCATACTCGTAGGGTTGGTTTAAAATACTAGTAAAACGTTCTGAGAAAGAAGTCCATGGGTTCAGATGGGAATAATTTGATGAGAGCCTTGTCCAATGGTAGATCGGTAAGTATGAATATGTGCGACATATACATCTGATGGGTCTGTGTGTGTATGTATGTATATATATATATATATATATATATATATATATATATATATATATATATATATATATATATATATATATATATACATATATATTTTTTTTTTATTTATAGATATACATAGTTTTTACAAATGTGTATTTAGTATACTGTGTAAGTACAGTATGTATATAGGCCTATATATAAATTCATTCAATATATCCATATATATATATATATATATATATATATATATATATATATATATATATATATATATATATATATATTCCAGATAGATATATACATATATTTACTATATTTTAAGGTAGATATATTTATTTATTTATTTATTTACTATATTATATATATACTATATTACATATATGTATTTACTATATTATATATACATATATAATACAGTAAATACATAAGTTATACTGTATATAATATACTGGTGTGTAAATATATATAGATGTGTGTGTATGTGTGTACATGAGATTATGTGTACGTATGTTTACTACACTATAACTAGGTTAGCACAATGAATTACAGAGAGCGAGAGAAAGATTAAGGAGGAGAAAGGATATTATCTTATTGAGCCTCAGACCTAAGACGGCTGCAGACCATTCCATTCCCATTCCTGCGTTTTAATCAATTCTTGACCAGACTGCATCGCTTCTTCCGGTCATGTTTCGGACAGTGCTAGAAAACGACGTCGTCTTTTTTTCCCCACCCCCTACCCAAACTTGGGTTATCAAAATATTGCTGCCACGCTCTGAGTCAACAACATTGTTTGCTGAGTGTTATGAGTTAAGAGCTGAATCATACCCGATTGCCTGATGTAATTCCAATAAAATCTACACTGGGTTACAGCACAGATGATGGCAATTGTGTGCAATATCGAACACGAGGAGATGTGATCATTGAGAGTACGGTAAGCTGACTGTTCCATTAATAGATAGATATTTATAGTGACGGTTTCACAACTAGATTAAATGTAGATTAAATCTCCGTTCAAAAGACAAGCAATCAGCCCAACATAAAAGGACACTGGTTTGAAGTTTAATGAAACAAGACGTGCAGGGGGGGGGGGGGGGTCTGCGAGTTGGCTGCTTGAGAGTTATAAACGCCGGTATGTTTATCGGTATGTCTGAGAGATAAGCCAAGCTAGTGTCACTGAGAGAACAAACTGCGTCCAGGGGAGAAAAAATGTTACTGCATGTCTTTCTGCATAGCTAGAATACTACTAGTTTACTGCGCATTACTAAACTGTCTCATGCCTTAAATACTACTAGTTAACTGCGCATTACTAAACTGTCTCATGCCTTAAATACTACTGGTTTACTACGCATCATTTAACTATCCCATCTTTTAATTGAAACATTATTAGCTCACTACGCATCATTTAGATTCAATCTTTTAATTGAAATATTAGTACTTTACAACGCATCATTCGACTGCCTCATGCCTTAAATACTACTAGTTTCATTGAACTACCCCATCTTTTAAAATTGAAATATTAGTAGATCACTACGCATTATTAAACTGCCCATGACTTAATAGAAATACTAGTAGTTGACTGTTCATCATTAAATCTACCAATGTATTACATGAAATACGAGTAGTTGACTGTTCATCATTAAATCTACCAATGTATTATATGAAATACTAGTAGTTGACTGTTCACCATTAAATCTACCAATGTATTACATGAAATACTAGTAGTTAACAGTTCATCATTAAATCTACCAATGTATTATATGAAATACTAGTAGTTGACTGTTCATCATTCAATCTACCTATGTATAACATAAAATGCTGATATACTGCTCCCCTTAATCTGGCCTATGTTGTACCAACTTGTGTCAATTAGTTATTGACTAAAACTCCCACTCATCTCCCGATCGATTGTACGACAATTAAAACCTATGCAAAACGCCCCAGGTAAAGAAATCCCGACGGTTACATTCAACATTCGTTATTACCAACCATTCTCATTCTGTAACATTTAAACAGGGAGGTAATCCGTACCATTAATATGTACATCAAGGGCTGGCGAAATCATGAGTATATTCAGGGCGCCTGTTTTAGCAAGTCTACCAGGAATCGTGTCTTTACACAACGACATATACATTATCTCTTAACGTTATATTATTATTAGTTCGTATACTGGAGCTCTATTATAACTTAATATGTTTTTAATGCAATTATCCTAGGCTACGATATTAACAAAGTGTTTAAAGATTTCCCCAGGGGAAGTAATTTTTAATAGTGTTCCAGTACACTACAAAACATTTAAATCACGATATTCCAAAACGCGGATTTAAGAAGAAAAAACCCAGATACACATCGACACACACAAATGAACCCACATACGCATACACAAATACACACACAAACGCACACACATAAGAAGCACAGCCTTGTAACTTCCAGCGCTGCTCTCTTTGTTTGGTAGCTTATTGACGTTTTAGTTTGACTGAGTCCTAACCTCCTGAGCACCGGCAATTATCCGACTGTCTCAGCTAATGCTAAGGATGTCTATGTGTAAATGCATATTGATTTCTCAGGCTGGGGGGGGGGGGGGGGGCGAGCACCGAGTCATTATTTACCCACGCCTTACAGTACAAACCCATGCTGAAGATTAGGGTTGTTTGTATGAGAACATAAGTGAATAGAACTAGGCCTACATACAAAGTGAATTTTTTTTTTTAAAGAGTTATAACAGGGTTTTAGTTCATAAGGGTTAGGTTAAAATGATTAGTTTGGTTTAGAGTAAGATGTGGATGAGGGCAGAAGTAACGTGGGAATGAAGAAGGGGGAGGGGGGAGTTAAGCTTACGATCGGGGTGGGGTTGGAGCGCCTGTGTGACTATTATATAACAAGGGTACGTATATGTTCATTTCATCATCTTTTCCCGTTCGTGGCCAAGACGCATGGGGCAGATGAAGTAGAGTTCATCCAATTCAAGGACCTCGACATGTGTGGGGACAGTGTGGTTAGCAGTCTAGCTCTCTACCACTAGGCCACGCCGTCCCCAACTTTATTAAAATGTGGGGCCTTCTGATGTGCGAGCCCAGTCCGTTCTCTGCCATTGGTGATAGCTGAAGGCTACTACTTATGTTAGGTATAGGTACTACTACGGGCCATTCTTATCCAAAGCATCAAATTACTTATCGGCTTCCAGTTTAAACAAAAAAATAACACCAATGGTAAGACGTTAGTTTTCAAATCGAAATTCTTCCGTATACAGACTTGTTTAAGGAAATCCATAACAAGACTTTTGAAAAAAATAAAAAATAAAAGCTACGGAAATAAAAGTAATGTGTGTAGAAAGTATTTAAAATTGATAAAATATTTTCTGTCAATTTCTCTGTCGGATCAACAGGATTTGTACACATGCAAGCGCCAGTGTCAGACCTCGGGTTAAGGACCGCGAGAGACGACAGTCGCTGGCGAAGACGAGAGGCTGAAAATAAAATGACAGCCAGAATTCCACTGTGAGGATGGAGAAGGGGGAGGGGGGAGAAATATCTTTTTTTTCGTCGCCATGGAAACAGTCGTAATTTTTTTTTAGGAAGTTGGAGATGAGGGTAGGTCCCTCCTGTCCTCTCGCAGGCGCGTGCTTTGATTTTAATACGTTTTCTACTGGACAGTGTGGTGAACGGATGGATAGGAGGGTTGGGGCTAGAGAAGGCAGAAAGGAGAGATGGATGGATTGGAGGGTTGGTGCTAGGTAAGGCAGAAAGGGAAATATGGATGGGGGATTGGGCTAGGGGAGGTAGAAAGGAGAGATGGATGGATTGGAGGGTTGGTGCTAGGGAAGGCAGAAAGGGAAATATGGATGGGGGATTGGGACTAGGGAAGGTAGAAAGGAGAGATGGCTGGGGGATTGGGGCTAGGGGAGGTAGAAAGGAGAGATGGCTGGGGGATTGGGGCTAGGGGAGGTAGAAAGGAGAGATGGCTGGGGGATTGGGGCTAGGGGAGGTAGAAAGGAGAGATGGATGGATTGGAGAGTTGGTTCTAGGGAAGGCAGAAAGGGAAATATGGATGGGGGATTGGGGCTAGGGGAGGTAGAAAGGAGAGATGGCTGGGGGATTGGGGCTAGGGGAGGTAGAAAGGAGAGATGGATGGATTGGAGAGTTGGTGCTAGGGAAGGCAGAAAGGGAAATATGGATGGGGGATTGGGGCTAGGGAAAATAGGATGGATGGATTGGAGAGTTGAGGCTAGGGGAGTTAGAAAGGGAGAGATGGATGGATGGGGTAGGGAAGGTAGGGAGATTGATAAATTTGAGGATTGGAGGGTTGGTGCTAAAGATAGCAAAAGCAGAAAAGAAAAAACAGATTGGATGGTTGGTGCATAAGTGCATGGAGCACCAGAGAGGGCAGCCACGTTCAGCCAATGACCGAAAGTACGGAAGTACGGAAAAAAATAATTGCTAGCTATTAAGCAATGAACGGGTGACGACACGCAAGCTATATTTAATTATAGATTTAAATAAGGAAACGCTTGTCTGGGGAAGGTTGTAGGCGTTGGTCTAAGAATTTGTTTATGGTTCGTCCAGTTGACTCGCCCGGCAGTGTAAATCTGTGTTGGTGCTTCAAGGTAAAAATCCTCCCTACATCCTCGTTAAGGTTATGGTTTATGACTCGACTCAGTAATTGGTTTATGGCTTTTCCAGTTAAACGTGTAACTCTGTACTGGAACTCGGTAGGTTAGAACCCTCCCTGCACCCGTTAGGGTTAGCATTAATGGTTAACTTAACTTCAGAGCCTGAATCCTTACAGACTGTATCTCCAACTCATAAGTATCTCAATACATCTGGGTGTTGTACCTAACGAAACACTTCAGTTATAATGCGATACAAACCAACGCCCTAAACAATTTGTGGATACCTCGGCTAACACAAAATATAACATGTAACCTATGTGAGGGAGGGAGGGAAGGAGGGAGGGGGGGTGTTTAATGCCACTCAGGAGCAGCTTTGAACGATTTTTGCCCTCCGCTGAGACAGTGTTATGCAACAACAACAACACACAACACAGCTTTTTAAAATAAATTCACTGAAAGGAAAATAATTATGGATGGAGGTAAACAAGAAAAAAATACATTCGTTTAAAGGCAAATATTTTTAAGGGTTGGGTTAAAAGGAAATGCATTCGTTGAAAAGGGAATAATTATGAACTATAATGTAAAAAAAAGACACAGTGTTAACAACTAATTAAGTATTTTTCCAGTAAATCCTCAGCATATTTATTAAGTTCTGTCTAGACTCGACATTATCATATTGAGGGATTCTTTCTACTGTAAACACTACTAGAGTTAGGAGCTAAAACCAAGTTTAGTGCTTTGGATATGGTTAGGACTATTTTTATTGGTTCTGGAAATTCGGTTAGGGCCAAAACTGGATTTAGAGAAGTAATTATATATGTTTTTCAGCATAAAACATAACTTACTTTCATCATATTGTTTATCTAAAACAATCTCAATAAAACAAAGAGACTAGTGTTTACTATTTACAGGCGAATGAACTCTATAGACTATATACCTAGGAGACAAGTTAAGATCTAACTCAGCAAACAAAGCCATGAAGTTCTTGGGTTGATGTGGCAGACAGAAGAGACAAACACAACACACACTGACCTACCTTGAATTGGTGAACTGCAACATCCTTTGTTGTCTTGTGGAAAACCTATTTGTTTCTTTTTATTTATTTTTTACGTGAGTCTAAACTCAGACTCACTTAAACTTAATTAGGCAAATATTTCAAATATAAATTGTTATCAAAGTGGTAATTATTGCAATCATCAACTAATTTCTTGTTATCTTTGGAATTTTTTTTTTAATTAATTATTTATATTTTATTTTTTAATTAATGATTGCAGTTATTACAAAATTTAATTTAAAATGTTCCTATTAATAGCCATAAAAAAACAGTGCAACAATGTATAAATCAGCTGTAAGACATCATTAGTGAAGGAAGTAATTAAAGTGATGGTTGACAAAGGGAGACAACAAGTAAAAATGATTGCTGAATGTATGCCTTGGTTAATTCAACATTTCTACTATTTATTTCAACTATTGAATTCATTCAACTCTGAAAAAATTTCTCTACTTTTATATTTTTCAAGCCTATTTTTAGGACCTAAAACTATATTCGCTCTCTCAACCAAAAATTATTTTTTAAAAACAACATTTTCTGTTGAACTTCACGTATAGTTACTTTTTTTAACTAGCTAAGTGGTTTGAATAAAAATGTTCAAACTAGTTAGAAAAAGTCTAACTAAATTGTAAGGAGGATAAATTGTAGACAATTTCATAAAATTGTCAATAAAACAAACTAAACTGACATTGCCAGCTGGGAGGTAATAAAAGCTAGTCAAGAATCATGGACAGGTGAGAGAGACCCCACCCTTGCTTGTCTAGATAGTTCTCATATCACCTGTGTGAGAGATCTATGACCAGCAAATGGCTGGCTCTAATTGTTGATGTAGTTCAACTACTGTCTGTCTCAGGTGGGGCGAATACTAAACAGGTGGATGGGGAGTTGGACATGATGGAGTGGAGGTGAGTGGATAGTGTACAGGTGAGTGGATAGTGTACTGGTGAGTGGATAGTGTACAGGTGAGTGGATAGTGCACAGGTGAGTGGATAATGTACAGGTGAGTGGATAGTGTACAGGTGAGTGGATAGTGCACAGGTGAGTGGATAGTGCACAGGTGAGTGGATAGTGTACAGGTGAGTGGATAGTGTACAGGTGAGTGGATAGTGCACAGGTGAGTGGATAGTGCACAGGTGAGTGGATAGTGTACAGGTGAGTGGATAGTGTACAGGTGAGTGGATAGTGTACAGGTGAGTGGATAGTGTACAGGTGAGTGGATAGTGTACAGGTGAGTGGATAGTGTACAGGTGAGTGGATAGTGTACAGGTAAGTGGATAGTGTACAGGTGAGTGGATAGTGTACAGGTGAGTAGAAGTAGTGTAAAAGTAAGTAGTGTACAGTTCTGAAGATAGTGTAAAGCTCTGTATATAGTGTAAAGTTCTGTATATAGTGTAAAGTTCTGTAGATAGTGTAAAGGTGAGTAGATAGTGTACAGTTGGGTAGATAGTGTACAGTTCTGAAGATAGTGTAAAGTTCTGTAGATAGTGTAAAGTTCTGTAGATAGTGTAAAGTTCTGTAGATAGTGTAAAGTTCTGTAGATAGTGTAAAGTTCTGTACATAGTGTAAAGTTCTGTACATAGTGTAAAGTTCTGTACATAGTTTAAAGGTGAATAGCTGATGTGTAGCTATGAGTAGTTAACTATCAAGATGAAACACATGGGTTAGCCAATGGAATGTGACTGTGAAATCTCTTACCCTCTCCAAGCCCAGAGGATTTGAGATCACCCTCCTTTCACCCCGCTGCAGTGCTCTCTGGGGGTCCAACAAAGTCCCTCCCTGTTTTTCTATTCGACCATGACTGAGCTTTCTCACAGGTGTAGTCAGCCATTTCCTGAAAGTTTCAATAACAATTATTAAAGGAGTCAAAGGTGAATAGATTATGTATATCATACCTAAGGCTTTATAAAAAATCATAATTTATAAATCATTAAAAGAAATAACCATTCCAATTAAATTATAACAACTTTCTCATTTTTGGAAGGTTAGGAAAGGGGAAAAAAATATATAAAACTTTGAAACTTTTAAACCAAGGGAAATAACTTACTTAAAACTACTTCGTCTTTTGCTCACTGGTGATGATGTCCCTTCAGCATTGTTCATTGAATCTGACAAGGGAAGTGTACATTAAAGTAATGAGACATATGTCTTATAGAATCATTTAAAGACAAAATCTTAAGACAGCTTTAACTTTAATCAATTAAGTGACTATACAACAAATCAATAGTTGACAAGATTTGAATATACTGTTTTTGATTATGTGTAAGAACATCTTGACAGAACAGAATATAGCCTCCCTATTGTTGTAGGACTAGACTGTTTTTTGATTGTATGTAAAATATCTAAAGCTTTACAAGAATAAAATTATGTTACTAAAAATTCTAAACATTAAGTATCAAAATCAACAGACCCACTAAAATTTTTTCTTTAATTTATTTTGGGGTTTTAAAAGTTATTTAACAACTCTAGCATTCTTGATCCACTGATTCTAAGATTTTGGTGTTACCAATGTGAAGATTTTCAGGATGATCAGTTTCAAAAAGCAGACTTACCATCTAGATCAATACTGTTTCTGGCCCCAGGTGTTTGTAGAAATGAGATAGGTTTTAGGACAGACATAGGAACTAATCCCTGCGAGCTGTCAGCGCCATCTGGCGGGAGTGTACGGACCAGGCACCAGTCTAACTGACCAGGTGAGGCATCGATGATTTCTACATGCTGCCCTCGCATCACGCTCACTTCTTTGGGGCTTGAGGCGATGAAATCCTCCACAACCAACGTCAGGTCTTGTCCAGCCTTAAATAAAATTTAAAGTAAAAAAAATTAAATATATGAAATATAGGCAAAGGAAAATGTGGTTATATTACTTCATTATTTAAAAAATTAAGGGTGGCATGAGGAGATATGCTATTTCAAAGATAAACAACTAATTTATAATGATAAAATCAGGGGAAAAGATATAGAAATAACATGTTTAGTCAATAAGACAAAGATAATGATTAACAAAAACTGTATAAAGTTAAGCTAATATTAATGAGACCCGGTGAGAAGCTTAGTAGCCACAACATACCAGAAAAGTTCAAAAAGTTTTCAATTGTTAATTAAGATTATTTACTTTTATTTATAACTAAAACTCATTTCTTACATCCAGATTTCATGAACTAATAAGGGGAAAGTAATCTTACAGGTTTTTAATGAAATTACAGTTTAAAACAGCAGATGTCTGTGATTGCCTGAGTAAAGCAGCCATGTTGATACAGACATGTCAGAGATTGGGTGAAACAAGATTATCAAAGCAGAAATATCTGGAGATTGCTTGATCCAGGATCAAACATGGAGGACAGGGTATTAGGCCTTAGCCTTACACAGATCTACACATCCCCAAGGTGGGTTTAAAACTTATTTTACATGACATCTTCTTAAGCTTAAGCTATCAACAAGCATGGTTGATATTTTACATGTTTGTTGTTTTTTTTTAATAATATTGTTGAAAAAAAATTCTGCTGAAATTCTGGTTTTGATTTTTGGGTTGTTTTTTTTTTTGCTTAATTCTTTTCTTTATTAGCATTAGTCAAAATGAGTATTTTTGCTGATTTTCTAAATTGTATGTAAATAAAAATTTTAATAAAGCAAAAACCTCATCTGCTTACTATAAATTTTAATCAGCTACAACAAAATTAAGGGAAGGGGGAGAAAAATCAAGATTTACTCCTTTGTTTAAATGTGGTAAGGGGAAGCAACTTATTTTTGTCAAAAACAAGTGTTGCTAAATGACTTCATTCTACAAAAAACTAGATCTATATGAGTTATCAAACAAGTAAACATTGATGGAAGGACATGTTGCTATTTTTTAAAATTACCCTATTGTAAAAAATTACAGACAATTGTGAATCAATACTGGGACCAAAATAGTGCATGTATTTAGGATTTTGTTGTTATCCTTATTACTCTAACCATTATTATTATTACACATGATAATCAGTGTGTATATTAATAAAATTTACCCATTTGGAAAGCCCATAAGGTCTAAAAAGCACAGGTACTGATAAGTAGTTTGTGCATCATCATATCATAATGGTATAGCCTTAAGGTGGTGTTAAAGTGGTGAGCAAATAAATAGATATAAATTCCAGTATAGAAACAAACAAAGAACCACAAAATAAATTGTATTCAAAATCATTTTTATAATTGATACTGATTCCTTACTGTTGTTTGTTTTTATTGTTTTTTTTTAATGCTAATGAATTAAAAATAGCCCACCATGTGATCGCTGCATCCTCAGGTCGACTACCTAAGTGCACCAACACACAAGCTACACTCAACAGTATCTGATTCTCTCACAAATCAAATCTTATCAAAGAAATCAACAGACCACCCCACTGTTAGGCAGGCAGCAAAGAGTTTCATCCCCTTGTCAGAAACAACAACAGTTCATCCCCTTGTCTGATGCACAATAAAGTGTACTGTATGCCCCTCTACAGATAGCAAATACCACAGGGCTTCTTATTTCCAGACCAAACACAATTAATATTATCAAAACTTTTTTTTTTACCCTAGCAGTTGTTTCATCTGCTCACAGCAGCTGGTCTTATATAATGGCCCTAAAAGAAAACATTGCTATAAATCTATTCTTCAGGAGCACGTCAACTCATAATTTACTAGATATAAATATATATGACCATTTAAGCACATTTAAATACTTGATCTGCACTAATAATATAGTAAAGTAAAAATCCATTTTTTAACTTGTAGGTTTATGGAGCAAGTGAAGTAGAGTTCACTTGTATCCATGAACTCGGCACATGTTAGGCTAGTATGGTCAGCACTATGACCAGCCGTCTTTACTTTCCCTAATGTGAGTTTGGTACACATCAGAGCTGGTTGGAATCAGGAGAACTCTACTGACTTGAACCCAGATTCGAACTTGATACTTTTGTGATAGCATTCTAGCGCAATACCTAATGGCCAACAGGTGAAAAAACTGACCTACTGCCTAAGTCTGTAAATTGTTAATTGACATAAACCTATGGTCATAAAGCTTAAACCTCAACATCTTAGATGTTAAAGGCAGTCATAAATTACTCCTCTAAGGGGGCATTTGGACTTATGCTGGTGATGTGTAATGAAGGGGAGGTGGAGAAGGTGTTCAAAAAGTGTGACAGTTTTGCAATTTATTTTTAAAACAGCAATTCAGGAGTTCTTTGACATTTTGAACATACATTAATCAATACACTTAAGGTTGACTCAGCTCAATTACTATTTTATACAGTAATCAGTTTCAAAACACAAAAAATTCAATTTGGAGGTGAAAAACTGTCAAAAATAGGATAACTCAATTATAAACAACCCTTTAGCCTAATCAGACCAAAATCAACTGTTTGAGACATTAGAGCAAGACGCACTTTTGGATTAACCCAAAACAGTGCTTGTACCTTATACTGATTCATCACAAACCTACTCAGCTAGACACCAGTATCAAGTAAAACTGTCTGTACAATTTGATTTCAAATGAGAAATTTGATTCTACTCTAACACTGTGGTCATGTTGTCAGGTAGCTAAAAAAAAAATCTACCCAGACAGGCTTAGATTTGGTAGACCTGACATTTGGTTAAATGTCAACCAGAGAGAGTCCAACACTACAGACAGACAGACAGACAGACATAGTTTGTCCTCTTTTTTTTAATTTGTTAATGTGGGGAGTATGGTGAATACTGAGTGTGTTAGTTGGTCAAGACAGGTGGTACTGGCTGGAATCTAGAACACTTATTTTAAGCTTACAGCACACAAAGATGGGCTAATCTCTTTGAGGCTTAACCTTTATATTTAGATTAGATACAACTTAACCTTTATATTCTCCTACTTCAGGCTTAAGAATAAAGTAATGGGACGATATAGTTGGAGCTTACAGTATCTAAGCTCTAAAACCCTAATTGAATTTGATACTTCTCTTCTCTTATACAGTCATTACCAGCTCAAGCTATTGCTCATTAGCCAGGCAAACTAGAACTGGGTTAAGACTCGAGCATTTCTTTCACCCATGTTCCCAGCCGCAAGACACATGGGTTTCCGTCAGGCTTTTCCTTCCTCCCTCAGTGAATCACACCCCATGGTTTGGACATGAGAGGCAGTTCTGTCAAGGGACGACCTACGGCCGTGAGCCCAGGATACGAACTCGTGACTTTTGGATTAGCGAGCGCACGGTCTACCGCTAGACCATGCTGTCCCCTTTGATACTAAATGGTTTTGTAGGGAAAAAAATGCCTTAGACATTTTTATTTGTTTAAAAAATATCATCAACCAATAACCCATATCTTTAAATCCTTCATCCACTTCTCCTGCCAGAAAAAGTTTATCTTCAATGATAAGAAAATCATTTAACTAACCACAAGTAAGTGACCTGCCAACACCAATGACCTAACAACTCGGCCACCCTGGATGGAAGGTTAACGCTCAAGCCTAAGGTTATGAGTGGATTAAAACAAGAAATGACAGATATAGCTTAAGGTGAGTGTTTTGAGTGGATTAAAACGAGGAGTGACAGATACAGCAGATGAAACGTTCACCAGCTCATCCTGTGCTGATGCTGCTCCGCGTATCTTTAAATCAACCTGGCGTGTTTACTGCAGCACTTTGTGTGACCTGGCCCAGGAAACAGCCTGGGTCGCTTTATCTCCGCGTGTAAACAAATAAGATGAAATCACAACTTCTCCCTCCCTGTAAGCTGTTTTTTAACTCAAGTATTTTTTTTTAACCAAGAGGTCATCTACCCCAGTCAACAATTTTAAAAACAATTATTTATCCAACAACTGTCTGGGTGTTGTGCTTTTAGTTGTAAAGTTAAAACACAGTTATAACTAGATAGTACTGACATCAGTAAAGAGCACTAGTAAGTACTAGACACACCTCCTCCACGTTAATTTTATTTTCAGCAACATCTGCATTAGGACCTTGATGTGAAAATACTTTAAATAAAGCTTATGTAAATCATAAAACCATAGAAGCACTAGTTGGATCTGACTGCTGAACTACCTTGGTATGCTCCAGCATGTAGCCAGCCTTTGACAGAGCAGCCATTCATTTATCAAAAGCTTACATTTGCTTATCACATGCTTGGTGTTTGCCAGAGAGAGATCAAGGTCAAGCCAACAAGGTCGGCCTGTGTCTGGCACAGGTGAACTGTAGAGTTGGATGTACAATTGGATGTCCAGAGCCATACATGTCCATGGGAGGCAGAATTTCTTTCAGGCATCTCTTCTGGGGGAGGGGGGGGGGGGGGGAGATGACCTCCCACTAAAGCACATCTACTACACCCCCACAACTATTCACTTCCATGTGAGGTCAAACTATTCACTTCTATTAGAGGTCAAATTATTTACCTCCATTAGAGGTCAAACTATTACTTCCATGTGAGTTCAACATTCTAGCATCCATGTGAGGTCAAACTACTCATCTCCAAAGCACCACTTTTTTACGTCTAAGTAACGTTACCATTTCCTCCACTGTTTACTTTTTCACGACCAGAAAAGTTAACTTTTTCTCACCACTCTACAAGGCCGCACTTTACCACGACACTCAGCAGGTAAAGCCACCAGCTTCACTACTAGGTGACCAACATTTTTCACGACCAGAAAAGTTCACTTTTTTCTCACCACTCTACAAGGCCGCACTTTACCACGACACTCAGCAGGTAAAGCCACCAGCTTCACCACTAGGTGACCAACACAGTACGGGGTTACTTTATTTAACCACACCAAAAACAGTCCAAGTTTACATGGCACACGTCTTACCGGCAGCCACAACAAGAACCCAATGATACCAATTAACGCAAGCCATTGGCTTTATTTTCACGGGCGGTATCCAAACAATGACATGTTTATCAAAGTCTATAATTTCAAGACTGTGGCTCTTTTTTTTTCTACTTAAAGAAAACTATTACATTGTAAGGCTAGGCTGAGGGTTAGATACGTGTATCCAATGGACTTTATACTGGCATGTTTAACTAGTCTATAATATCAATATTGTGGCTCAAGTTGTTTCTACTTCAATAAAACGTATACAGGACTATTACGCTGTAAGGCAAGGGTGAGGGTTAGATACGTGTAACCAATGATAGGCTTTATATACAGGCAAATAAAACATAGGCAAATAAAACACACGGATAAAAGCTAGACGCTTGGGCTATTCAGTTTTAAGCCGAGCACGGTTAGAATTATACGCGTGCGTTAAGTTGCGCCCTCCCCCCCCCCCCCCCCCCCCCCATCCTACCCAACTTTTTTTTCGTGAATTAGCCTCAGATCAACAAGTAATAGGCAATCTGAAAGCGCGAGTTTCTCCTATAAAACAGCATTATTTTTTTTTATAACAGACGACGGAATTAGAAGAGGGGCCCTTAAGCTGTGATAATGAAGCATCATGACAACGAGTACGTCAAAAGGGTGATTCGCGGGATATGTTGAAGCAGGTTCTCACTAAACCTTCTTAAAAACGATTCCACTCACTCCCCCTCCCCCTTTTCACATACATGTGAAACAGAACATGTTTATTCAGCTTGTCAATTACACATACTCCATCAATCTACAGTGTTTTATCATCAATGGTTTGTTGACATTTCATTTTAAGCTTGTATTATTTTTTTTTAAATGTCACTAAAATATTTTAAGAGTTTTTTTTTTTTTTCTAAATTGTTCGTCTATCTTTCAAAGACACAACACATAAGTTTGAAATTCTAGCGCAGTATTCATATCAACGCTCACACGATTGCTTAAGGGGGCGAATTCGGTGTAAATTCATTTGATTCTTTTCTGACGTGTTACTTTTGTTGTACTTTGTTAATAGTGTATTGATAGTTTAATTAAACTAACCTGTCATAACATAGGATGGACACACCAAATGACCGGCCTTAACCTTGATAGTGTTAAAACTTAACCTAAGACCACGCGTACCCTTGCCATACAATGGACACACCACATAAGTCAACCATCTACAGCCATGCTTCATGTAAAACCTGGCTGGCTGGGCCTCAGGTGACCAGTTATGACCAGGGTTATGACCGGCAGACAGACACAGACAACATACTTGCGTGTGTCTGTAATGGACATGATTACTCTACAGAATTCAATTATCCTCTGAGATCTGGGATAGAAAATTAAATATACTGAAAACCAGAACTTGGTTCTTTTTTTTTCTACCCCAGACAGGAAGAGATGGAGAGATAGAGAGGTTATGGACAGAGAGTAGTGAGGGGAGAAATGGCTATGAATGGAGAGGTAAAAAAGAGAAAGGGAGAAAAGGCAGACAACGGGATAAAGAAAAGAGTAAGGTAGCAAAAAGGGCAGGCAACAAAAGAAGTAAAGAGAAGAGGTATATAGTGAGGTAGCGGAGATAAGGTAGCTGTATAAGAACACAACCATACAAGGCAGGTGAGCTAGTTTAACAGGTGGCTGGCTACCTGGTATAACGGTATCCTTTAAACTCTAAACAAATGCTTTATTATAAATGCAAATCATTATGTAGTAAGGCACATTCGTTTTTTTATATAGGTCTATATTGAATATTGCCTTTTCTAAACTAATCTTTCAAATTTAAAATATTCTAGAGAACACTCATCACAAACGCCTTAACGTATCTGTAAGCTGTGCTAGTGCTATTCAGCTATACGCATCCAATTAGAACGGTGGGGGGAGGGGCTACGTGAACGTGGAAATTAGTACTGCATTTTTTTAAAAATAGACGTGTCCAAAGGGGAAGAATCTCACATGTTTAGTTTGAGGCTAGTAAGTTCAAATATAGTTATGTATAAAGCTAACCTATAGGGGTGGGGAGGGTCAAATATAAAAATTAAAAGGCCGTGTCTAATATCGTCTTATGTTACACTTGTTAAATATATTGTAAACAAATCTTGAATATGAACGTTTTTTGTTTATTATTTCTATATTTTGAGATGCCTACAGTCTTCATTTCCCTTTCTTAGTATCAATGCTACTATGTAACTATACATAAGTACAATAAAAGTACAGGCGAGGAATAATGTTTACCCTCATGAAACCATGATTAGAGTTGGCCGACCGGAAAGATGACGTATTTCCTTTCTTTTTATGGCTTCGCTTTTTTTTATATTATTACCATTAGATTTATACAACTGGCAAGTCATGAGACATTACGTCACACTATACGAGTGCAGCTCATTATCACCAACGCAGTTCGTCTTGAGATTCTAATAGAGGGCAGATTTTTTTTGTGAGTGTATGTAAATGCGAGAACAATCGTGGATAAGAGTGCTCTAGTGAACAATTTACAACTGACATTTCAGGACGAGTTCGGCTCTTTGGGTAGCGCTCAAGTGCAGCTAATTGGTTCCGTGGTGATGTGAGTTCAATTACCATGGATACAAGTGTCTACATTTTTTTTTTAACTCTTAAAACGAAAATATAATTGTGTGGACGGGTACGGGGGAAAAGGGACAATTTGAACAAAATATTTTGTTAAAATACAACTTTTTTTTTCTAGATATATTTTTTTAACTTTGTAAATTCCGACAGAAATAGGTACATTAACACCACTGCGCTCCAGCATACGGTTACTCCACGGCGCCAACACTGACCACCCTTATTCCACGCTACCAGATTCCAAGTTGTTTTTCTTAAATACCTGAACGTTCATCAGATGCTGGTATCTTTGGCCTAGCGGTCGGTCTATTTATAGCAGTAAATATAAAAAAAAAAAGCGAAGCGGTTTGTATAAAACTGTTAAAACACACAACATGAGAGGGAGGAGACGTGGATGAAGAAAGTAAAAACTCAAGGCTACAACCTGCCTGTTCTGTAGTTTGATTTGGGATAAGTTTTGTTTTAATTAAATGCAACTATAAAAATGTTCTAGATCTATATAGCTTTGACATAAATGTCAAAATGTTGTACTATTTCATTGATAGGTTTTATTTCCTAACAATTTATACCTAGATAGTTCTACACCACGATGTATCTAGAAGTAGCTGTCCAGCAGCTTTTCTACTACCTACTGCTAATTAGGTTGTCGTTGGTCCGGTCATTCTGTTATCAATCTGCTACCGTTCTCCATCATGTATGTGCAGGTGTCACCCCACACAGGTAGATGGGGTTTTGTTTACAATCAGGACCCAACCAGACAATCAGAGGTAAAACAAACAAAAAGCTAACGGTTGTCGGGGTTTTGAAGAGAAATTCTTAAGTACCACTGCACTGATTGATCCTGTAGACCAAACGAAAGTTTCCGGAAACTGTTAAACCACACAAACATTCCCCGTGTTTCCACACCTGGATATTACCTCGACCGGCTATAATTAAAGCACAGATAGAGAACATCAACACCATCACTAAGACGTTGTATCAGTTTTTTAAATGTAATTAAAATGGTTTTGTCTGTGGTGTTGTGGATCGGCGTTTAACTGTTCGCTAACTGGACATCTATACTCGCATCGCTAACTATGAAGTTAATGCCAGCATCGGTAATGATAGGTGTTTACCTCTGTCTACACCTGACCACCAGTCTATTAAAATCTGACCCACCAGTCTATTAAAGTCTGACCCACCAGTCTATTAAAGTCTGACCCACCAGTCTATTAAAGTCTGACCCACCAGTCTATTAAAGTCTGACCCACCAGTCTATTAAAGTCTGACCCACCAGTCTATTAAAGTCTGACCCACCAGTCTATTAAAGTCTGACCCACCAGTCTATTAAAGTCTGACCCAGACCGATCAAGTTATCAGAGCCTCAACCATTCCGGTATGGCTCATTAGTGTCATTGTAGTTCTTGAGTAAATCTATTAAAATGTTAAGAGATTGGCCACACAGAGTTAACTCAATACGTAAATAAACAGTAACAATAATCAATATGAGTATCGTTATCATCTGTAGATATATGCGTCGGTGTGGCTAATATAGACACTGTTTTTTATTCACCATTCAATACGTTGAGAGATTTAGACAATATCAATATACTAACTCCAGCACATTGACCATGTTACCAGTGAGTCTGTTAGTAGGAAATGACGGTAAGGATAGTGGATAAAAGTCAGTGTTAATTTGTAACCATGAACTTTCTGTGTAGTTTATCGTCATATACCTATCCGTCATGTACATAATGTAAGGCTTCCGTTCAAGTTAACGTCATATACAAATAATGAACTTACCGTGTAGTTTCACATCATCTTACAGTGTACATTAACATCACGTTACTGTGTAGCTTAACGCCATTACAAACCACGAACCTATCGTGTAGCTTAACGTCACGTAACCGTGTAGCTTAACGTCACGTAACCGTGTAGATTTAACGTCATTACAAACCATGAACGAACTTACCGTGTAGCTTAACGTCGGGTCCTCCTTCTTGTTCCTTGACCTCCACTGGACAAGCCTGACCATCATAACACCGAAGTTACGGAACGCCATCTCGTGCGGGTATCCACTACCGAAAACACTACTTCACCCATACACAGCGCGACTCGCTCCCAGAATTTACTCCATCCGAGAATCGAACACCACACTGGCACCACACCTGTGAAGCTTCACCCAAACACCACCACCGTGTGCCATACTGGCAGACCGAATGCTCATAACCCGGTAAGTGATGATGGTATTTTTTTTAAACCACAAATCTAATCAACAGCTTAGCGAATCAATCCAAAATAAATACATCCCCGTGTGAAAGTTGCCGTCAAATGAAGGTAATCAATTTAAGATAATTACACCACTATAAATCAACAACTTGGGGTCTTACATCAACACAGATTTCATTAACAGAGAAGTGGAGCTGTTATAAAAAAGTAAAGAATTAGATCTACATTCTTCAGGTGGCTGTTCGCGTTAATTAAGCGATTTCGTCTACAATTTGAGAGATCTTGTTTTGCTTGGAAATTTTCTTGAAGACGGTACGATCTAATTGCACGTCAATATTCAGATTTCGTACCAACAATATTTATACGTGACTTTCGGTTTTAAACAAACTGTATAGCAGCATTTAAAGGATTGGAGAAAAGGTTCAATGTATTTTTAGGGAGTTTAATTCTTCAAAGATTTGAAATTTATCTACCAAGTAACAACGGTTATAAACGTATCTTGTTAAAGAAAAGTAAAATTATCTCATACAAAGATAAAAAAAAATTATATAGTTTGAAATGTAAGATCTTCCGATAGTTGGGGTTTCACCGATCAAGGTTTGAGAAGCGCTGTACTACATGATCCCATAGTACTAGCGAGAGTTCCCGGAAAATTAAATCACATTCCCCGTGTTTTCACACAAACACGCTACAATATGCTGATGGGCGGTTAAATATTGATTCTAATAGAAACCGGCCGATCGGAATAACCGAGTTAAACACGGTACATGCGGGTGGGACAGCCAAGCGGGTTTTTATTTTATCGGAAATATCGGTATTTTTTTTTTCTCTCAAGTGACAGATCAAAATACGAAACTAAATGCCACGCTGATATAGCTCCGACTGACATGACATTTATAAGGCTGGGAGAGAAGGGGGAAAAAAAATCATGGAGACGCAATTACAGCATGTCCAGACGCCAAACTGATCCTAACGATGCGGTCTCGGCGTGAGAAATGGAGCACTTGAGCTCTGGAGGTAGCAGCGAGGTAAAACCCCAAGATATTGTCATGCGCTGTCTACACAGTGCGTGGTTAACCCCTTGGCGTCTGACACTGGCAGCTTCGTATACAGAGAGGAGGGAGACAGGATGATTGAACCCATCTGTGGGGGGTGAAGGGGGGGGGGTCTCCGACAGGTTAGATGGAGACAAATTATATTTAGGTCTTTAGAATAATTGGATGATAACCAACGACGAAAGATTGCAGACACACAGACACACACACAGACAGACAAAGTATACCTGGATATGCAGATTGCGTTGCGGTAAAATTGACTATTATTATCGTATCAATAAGTGTTAAGCCAATACCAATTTAAAATAAAATTTAATTCTTCTCCCATCCTAATCTAAAAAAAAACTACATTCTACTATCACCGTACTGTAGACTAAGTCCGAGTGATACCATTTTGTTCTGGCTTCTCCTGTAATTGGCACTACGCTCCGTGTACCAAGAAAGTACTACTGGCGGCTTAACTCCCCTTTGGAACATGAATTGAAATTGACATCCTAATTTATAAAAGCCCAATGTGCGCACATCTCTCTCTCTCTCTCTCTCTTTCTCTGTCCGCAAAAAATTTTCGCCGGACATCACGTCAGAATCGGCAGCGATATATCGAGAATTTTTTACGGACTTTTGTTGAAAATAATATGTTAGATGTTTTAAATGTATAACCACAATTTTATTTAAAGAAGAAAAATAAAAATTTAAGGCGTATTCGAATGTAGAGAAACAGTATTATTTATGCAACCGGAAAAGCATTAATATATGTGAAAAAGAACGCATAAAACTGTGACGTCACTATTGCTTATACATTAACTATTGACGTCATCTGCCTAAATAGCGAAGATGTTAGTGTACATTAAACCACGCAGGTGGTGCGGGTTCGAGACACACCAAGTCAACTTGGTTAATGTATTTATTTTTATTATGCTCGGGCTAAACTTAAAAAAAAATTCTTTTAGGAATCTAGATCTAGATCTAGATTGTCGGGTGTCCGATAGGGCACTTCCCGGCGCCGCAGGCGCTTCAAATTTGGCAGGATCTTGCCTTGGGGCGACAGAACACGGGGGCCGGTTGGCCGAAAAGTCTACGATGAGGGGGTCAAAACTGACCTCGACTGACCGGTACCTTATATGAGCTATAAATCGAAAAAAAATGTCCACGGATTAAACCTCTTCATAACTCTTGAGGTCGTAGACCGACCCTCGGGCGAATTAATTAAGCATGCAAATTCTCAATGTTTTCGAAAGCCTAAGCGAAGCTGGGCAGCATGCCTAGTAATTGTTATGTTACTCTCACGAAAAAGAAAACAAAACACAAAATAACGGAGCAATGTCTTTGGATTTCTTGTCGCAGACAGGAATGTACATGAACCGGCAAATAGTTATGATGACATACGTGTTAACAAGTAAGACTGGCTGATAAGTTCAGTATCGAAACTCAACCCTACTTTTTTTTTATTTACACGACACACAAGTCTGAAGTATCAATCGATTTCGCATACATTCACTCGTTGAGTTACACGGGCGAGTTTAAAGCAACCCCCGGGGTTAATTAGTGTACAAGAAAAACTATCGCCACAAAGATCACTTCAAACGAGTGTTTAATTGCCAATTAAGAAATAAAGTTAAATGGAAATATGTAAATGAGTATACAGTCGTGGGTTGGATCAATAGTATTGCATACAGAGCTGAGTCGGTTAGACTGTTGCGAAACCGATAGGAAGATTGACGTGGTTTTTTTTTTAATTGTTAGATTGTGTTGTCTGTGTAATTCTAGGCCTTGTCGTACATCTGGCTTGACGGTGGAAATTATTAGAATACCTGACACTGCAATATTGGGAAGGCGAATGTAGGATTAGACAGTGACACGTTATGATGGTGATACCTGACGGACTAAGCAAACCCACGTTATGAAGACATACCTGGCTAACTTGGAAAAGCCACTTTATAAAGGCGATACCTTACGGAATAAGCAAAGCCACTTTATAAAGGCGATACCTTACTAAGCAAAGCCACTTTATAAAGGAGATACCTCACGAACTAAGCAACGCCACGTTAAGAAAGCGATACCTGATTCTAAATAAGAAGCGCCACATTATGATTTCATGTTGGTATTTCCGTAATAATAGTAATATTAAAGACTTTCAACAAAAAAAGTTGAAGCTAGTTAAAGAAAAGGACGGGAAGTGTGGATGGGTGGATGACTACAGTAGTGTCCCGGAGGGAACTGGAATTAAACTACACAAAGGGTTTACGTAAGGTCGGACATCACATCAAAGCTAAGATGTATTGGCTTTAAAACCCGAGTGGGTGAGATCATGTTTCGATTCGGTTTCATTTCCAAACAGAATTTTAAGGTATGCTATTTCGATTTGGGTTTTTTAATTTAAATTCGCTCTAAATGATAAAATTATGATACCGTTTCACAGATGTTAAAGTGTTAGATGATTTAATTTTACCTACTGTAGACAAGTGAAAATATCATATAGGTAGGCCTATATTTAAAATAAAAACGTTTGAAGTACATTTAACAACGTATTTCGGCTCACGGATTTGTAAACTCTCATAATACAGTGCAACTAAAGCAAGAATGCAATGACTTTAGCAATTAAAGAAGTAGGTTAAAGGCAAATACAGACGAGTGAAGCAATTATACCAACGTCACGCTGTGTGAGATCTATTTACTTGATCGGTGGGTGTCTCAGCACGTGGGCCACCTCGGCGCAGACAAGCAAAACACTATGGGACACTATGCTAAAGGGTTCTCAAAAACACACACTATACACAATAGAACAAGTATAACACTAGACTATGCTAAAGGGTTCTCAAAAACACACACTATACACAAAAGAACAATTATAACACCAGACTATGCTAAAGGGTTCTCAAAAACACACACTATACACAATAGAACAAGTATAACACTAGACTATGCTAAAGGGTTCTCAAAAACACACACTATACACAAAAGAACAATTATAACACCAGACTATGCTAAAGGGTTCTCAAAAACACACACTATACACAATAGAACAAGTATAACACTAGACTATGCTAAAGGGTTCTCAAAAACACACACTATACACAAAAGAACAATTATAACACCAGACTATGCTAAAGGGTTCTCAAAAACACACACTATACACAATAGAACAAATTTAACACCAGACTATGCTAAAGGGTTCTCAAAAACACACACTATACACAATAGAACAAATTTAACACCAGACTATGCTAAAGGGTTCTCAAAAACACACACTATACACAATAGAACAAATTTAACACCAGACTATGCTAAAGGGTTCTCAAAAACACACACTATACACACAATAGAACAATTATAACACCAGACTATGCTAAAGGGTTCTCAAAAACACACACTATACACAAAAGAACAATTATAACACCAGACTATGCTAAAGGGTTCTCAAAAACACACACTATACACACAATAGAACAAATTTAACACCAGACTATGCTAAAGGGTTCTCAAAAACACACACTATACACAATAGAACAAGTATAACACCAGACAATGCTAAAGGGTTCTCAAAAAAGCCTATAGAACAGGTGTTAATACCAGACTATGTAAAAATGGTTCCCCAGTGTTCAACTGTTATCAAAACAAAGAGTATGTGAACATGTATAACACCAGACTCCGTTAAATGGCTCCCAGAGTAAGCTCTAGAACAGGTCAACATAAACAAGTGTGCAGTGGTTCTCACGCGGGAACAACATCTTGACTCACGTGAAACCAAATAACATTCGCCTATTAGTAGGTGTTGGAATATGAGTTGAGGAGAAGTATAATTACAGATACTCGTTTAAAGTCAAACTGATTATAAAAAACGTCAGATATCACACTTAACTGAGGCGTTTGTCGATTTAATGATGTAATTAAAATTGATTTTCACACCCCATTTTGAACCACAATTCTAGGAAGTATTATTTTCAATGCGATCGTTTCAAAGATCAATTATAACGATACAAGAGTACGTTCATATATATATATATATATATATATATATATATATATATATATATATATATATATATATATATATATATATATATGTGTGTGTGTGTGTGTGTGTGTATATATATGTATGGTATTAAATTATTTATGTATGTGTATACAAGTGTGTGAATGTGTATTAAATATACATATCTACTTTGTCGCGTGATCAGAATAGTTTATTTCTATTTGCATTGAAAATACTGAGTATTTAAGCCAAAGCCAAACGAGGCTTGTTGTTTATTCTGCCACTTGTTAGCTGAATTATAACAGCACTTGTGTCTGTCTTAACGTCCTTTGGAGACGGCTACTCTGGACAAAATTAGGATGACTATTGGAAATGTCGTCGGGACGAGGGAAACTACTGCCAGGATAGAGATCGATACGCGAGACAACACAGCAGATCAATGGCATCCAAAGTTGTGTTTTCTAACCCGTCTCTCTCCTGGTGCTTTCATCTTGTTTAATGCCAGCCCTACCTCAATAACAGTCATCAGACCATTATTTTTTTTCTATTCACTACTCGGTAATGATTTTGGTAGGCTTAACTGGTCTTGGGGGTGGGGGTGTTTTTTTTTTGGGTTGCGTGTTAGCCGATAAACGTCAAAAGATGTGCGCTGCTCGTTTATTATTTTATATTGTCCATAACAAAAATTAAAACAATTGTTTTGATAATGTTATGGATACATACACAGACGTTGGAGGTAAATGGCTATGTTTCACAAGACAGTGTTTTATTTTTTTAATGTATCTTTAACATCGGCCATTTATGTGACCTTAGCACCACCCACGTCTACTTTTACTTTCACCGAATCAAGTTAGGTACTAATTAGAGCTGGGTGAACTCAAAGACGTCATACAAACCAACAAGAGTTCATCTATACTCCCATACCAGCCGTCAAGTACATAGATATCTCTTTTTTCTTAGCTAAAAATCTCACTAAAATAACGTATGAAATATAATCGATTAAACCCAATAAAGATGGTTCTGTGATTAGGTGAGTACAACACATGAGTGTTAGGGCTAGAGTTAAGTTTGTGTTCGGTACCGCAAATAGTTTTCCATATTCAAAATATCAAACGTTTGTTATTTCTATGTCAGGCACTAAGGTTAAGTTTGGGTTATCTCTTGAAAAGGACAATACTTAGAGGGAGGAAAGTGCTGCTCATCTGTTTTTAGTAGCAGCCGTTTGAAACAAAAAGTACACCCGCAAACGGCCAATGAATATTTCTTTTGAAACATCCATAAAATGGTTTTTGTAGAAATTGTCAATACGACCGGACGCAATATTAGATGGGAACATGTAATAAAAAGCCTGCGATGATGTGAGCAAGATTTATGGTCAAATCAAAAACAAGCGTTATTGGATTCTTCGGCAGAACCAGGAAAACATCGGCCATATTGGAGGTCTCTAACATTAAATGACACAAAAAAATTAAACCAATCGAATATGATTTACTTCAGCTGAAAATAATTAATATTAGGCAACTTTTATTTTAAATTTGGACCACAAAACGCTGGCAGAAAAAAAAGGCGATGATTCGTTAAAAGTTAACATCAGAAAAAGTAAGTTAAGTCAGCTATCTCGGGTTTTAATTAGCTTTGATACGTCATAGACTTTCACTTTTGACCTACACAACGATGAGAGAAGTATGGGCAGTCCACTAATGACACAGAGGAAAAAAAACATGACTACGAAGACCATGCAATAAAGATATGTTTCCTAACCCATTCAAATAGATCACACCGTGATTCATCTTCGATCTTAATTTTAGTGTTGGAAAGGATCTCCTCCAACACAATTAAGTATACAATTAAGTATACGTGTCAACTGGTTATGCACCATTGACTCCGATTTCAGCCTGCTTTTCTTTTTGGATTTGCTTCCATAGTCTTTGTCCAACCAAGAACAAACTATAAGGCAGCAGTTGTTTGATTTTGGAGTTGTCTCTCCTAGAAGAGTGGCTGTCCCCAGCTAACGAGCCGCATCTGTCCGCGACTTTTCGGTTTAGCAACCATGAGCTTTACCGACTCGACCACACCGACGCCAAATCACACCGTGATGATAAGCAAGTCTTTACTTGCATTTTTTTAAAACGCCTTTAACCCAAAAGTATAGTATATACTATATACAAATCTAACGTTTAGATGTAAGAAAGCCTAACTGTCATGACGTAATAATTAGCCTAAATATTACAAGGCAGGAAACTGCCTGGATGCTCGAACGGTGTAAGTAATACTTATTTGCTAATTTGAAACATAACAGTCCAAGATAATTTGCTAACCGTGGTTTGAAAACACATACACCCGAGAGAAGAAAAACGTCTTCGCGTATTTTTCTACAAGCTACTGAAAATACATCAGCAATTTTTAAGTCGATACAAGTAAAGAAAATAACGACATGGGGGTATTGTATTACACACGCTAATACAATCAATCAACGAGGTTTGTTTAAGACCGACATGTGCCAGTCTGTTTCGAGCTGAACAACACAATATAAAAACTATAAGATGGCAGTACAAGAAGAAAAGGGGAGGGGAGGGTGTGGGTATATCTTTGTATGAACCATTTGCCGGATTAAAAACTATTTTTTTTAGAAACAATGTATAAACAAGGCAGCGGTTCACCTTGTCTTCCGTGAAAAAAAAACTAAATATCTTGGCGCCTTACCACCCCCTCAATCAATACCAACCTTTTTACCCTGATTGCTTAGAGTTATTTGAAAAGCTATAATCTTTACTGGCCTAAATGTCAACTGAGCACAGCGTCTATGTCCGAATAACTTAAAAAGTAAGAAAAAAAACTCTAGGACAGATCGAATAAGGTGGAATAGCCGTATTTTGCTAACTACATTTTTTAAGCTGTGGCTCCAGTGACAAAACTATTTTTACAACTACGTATTTTTAACTGTAATTTTTTTAAATTAAAATAAATAAAACATTCTTGTGAAATTTCCAATAGCAATAGTACGCGCCTTTTGTCCCCAATAAGTTCATACTTTGGAAACCGCTGCATTAAGTGAAGCGTTTTTGAAACAATATGATATGGGAAGCAACTCAATAGCTTCTACATGAAACTGCCCTTTAATTTTAATTTAGATTTTATTCGGTGAAAGAGAGAAACCCAGTAATTGTTATACTTTCTAAAGGGTAATATTTTTCATAATAAAAAAAAAATCAGATTGATTTTGAAACGTCCGCAGTATAAACATCGACATTACCGTACGGCAAGCCATCAAGCGATGAAAACCAACAACAGCAATCGACAAGCGCGGGTAGACAATTATCACAGTCGCACGACTTACAATGGCAGATCCACTCTCTGACATGCACGGGTGAGTGCAGGCTAATGCCGCAAAACGTCGATAATTACCGTGCATTGAGGGCACTCCGTGTCCCACCTGCACGTTGGGTCGTAGCGTAATGCACGTGCGCATGGGTGTATTTGCTCACGGCACAAACGAGTAGGTCTGTGGCGAGCTTGTCATTCACGTAAGGCATGAGGCCAAGTATAGCTATGACAGATATGAAGCCCAGAAAATCTATTAACTTGACGGTCTCAATGTTAGACGTCAAAAATATGGGAAAATCCCAAATAGATCTAGTTTCAAAATGCAAAGAGCATTGGCACTACTGTTGTGCTAATATCGCAACTCTAGCCTTGCCCTTGATCATATCAATGAAACCTGGAAGAAACAAAGCTCGATACAATGCCGAATAGCCCAATAGGATTTCTATAATGAGCAAACACTTTAAAACACGGCTGTTGATTTTAAACTGTAATACCGCGTTTACACTTGCGACATGTATACTATACATTTATAGAAAAAAAACTTCGCAATAAGTGAGTAGGCTCCTCTATTATCATAGGCCCTATAGGGCTGGTAAGTAGGTCAATAAACAGTTCTACGGCTCAATAAAACCTGCATGAGCCATAGAACTGTTTATTGACCTACTTACCAGCCCTATAGCGAAGTTTTTTTTCTAGACATGTATAGTATACATGTCGCAAGTGTAAACGCGGTGTTAGAGAACCTTATCATTGAGTACTTTTAACTACCATGAACAATCAAACAGTCCAGGTGTGAGTAAAACGTACAGGTCGAGATTTAACTCATCCCCTCGCCCTGGAAGCTGCTCATCAAACTGTTCCCCCTTGCGGACAAACTAAGCCGTGATTTAAACGCTGTTCCCATCAGGGACTTTTCTAAATTAAATGTCCGCATTTTTACTTCCGCTGGCAGATTTGGATTTAAATCTTCCAATCGGCCAACACACGTTTTTCAAATGGCTTTTAATTTCTTATTCAACTTCAATCAACGGAAATAATAACGCCAAGGTGGAAAGAATTGAGGATCGGCCGTCGTTAGGGGGACAAAGTGGACAGGGCTATACGATGACTTAAGTGAATAAGTCTATGTGATGATCTCATGCAATACACAGTCTATACGATGACCTTATACCCAAATACCAAAGTGAATAAGTATATGTGATGATCACATACAATGCCAGATAGACAAAATCTATGTGACGACCTCGCTGGCTATTGAAGTGGTCGCCTTGTGACCTGAGACAAATGTCCGTGGTTGGTTTTTAAACTCCTTATAAAACCCTGTTTCTTCTCTTGAGTGAGATTCGCCTTTAGATAAGTCAGAAAGAAACCAAAGCAATGGCACATCTAGTGTCTAGGCGATATGAATAAAAACACATAACAAATATGTCATATAGTACCATCTATTCAGCAGTAAATGGAACAGCAAACACAATAATAGAATACAGCCCAGCAGGGGTAACAATATTTTTTAAATCCCCAATATCGCTAAATGTGGTTTTCGATAGGAGTTTATTTTCTGCATAAAATCAATGCATAATAACTGTTTTAAACATGTGTAATACTAGGCTTATTTTTTATTCTTGCGCAACCATAAGCTACCGCGTCGAAAACTAAGTTGTTGAGCAAAACTTCAAAAACATAGGCACAAAAAGAAGAAGAAAACAGCCATTAAAGTATAAAGGTAAGGGCATCACCTGCGCTGCCGGAGGTTTTAAAAGAGCTAAGAGTTTATTCCGTGTCGAGCAGGCGCGGGGATTAGCTAGAAGACGCGATATTTTTTTAAATGAAATACTTAAAAGAAACAGCTAACCGTGACGAAAAAATAAAATAAAAATTAAACTTATATCATTCGTATACTGACCCATACGAGGCTGGGAGATTATTGGGGGGGGGGGGGGAGTGGGGAGGGGGTGAAGATAGTTTGGTCAGAGTAGAAGGACGTCCGCCTCAACATTGAAGTGCAAGTTTAATAGGTGCCGATATGGTATCGGATCCTGTCTAGCTATACCATTTTTGTCTGAGATGTTGTGAAATAGCACCATTTACATAGCACTACTGCTGGAGGTATAAATAAATAAGCACGGTGGTGTTGTATTGTATACTGAATGCACGTAAAAGATGCGCAACGGACAATAAGGTCTATACGTCGGTAGAGAAGAGCTAATTGCATATACGTCTAAAGTAATCAATCACGTGTAAAGTGAGTAATGAATTACTTAATGTAATCCAGGACCTGTTGGTGTAAAGGGTATAGCCAGCGTATACGCAATGAAAGGAATGCATGGACCGATCCATCTTCATTAACTAATGAGACACCTTAACCGAGATACATTTTTATTTTGTATTTACCCACTTTAGGAATTAGGATCTGTGATACGAAGGATGTTTCATTTAGTGTGCATTTCTGAATCAACAAACCTTCAGCATCATTTGATAATACAGTACTCTCTCTCTCTCTCTCACTTTCTCCTGTTTTTTTCTCCTTGATAAAAATATTTTTATAATCTAATATATGAAACTCTAAGAGAATGATATATGCCCGGAGTGAACTTAATCAAAACACACATGTCCAACATTTCGCAAGAGTTTTATTTTTTATATTTTTTAAATAAAGAAAAAAAGAAAAAAAAAGCTTTACACTGAGCGTCGGCTATTATCAAACTAGGAAACAACGAGTCCAAATGTCAGCCTTACAAACCATGACCCATTGTAAACTGTTGTGGACAAGGGGAGCTAAATTTAAATTGTAAATAATGATTACGTTACGACAACTCTATTTGCCTCCAGTGGGGTACGTGTAGAGAGCACACAAAAGAAGGTAAGTCACATGATCAGGAGTACACGACCCCTCCCAGAGGATTTCGATTGCGAGGGAGTTAGTCTTTGTTGCATAATGAACGGTTTCTTTAAGGTCCTTGCTGTCTTTTAATGAAATTTACAACAACAACAAATATTTTCACAGAAACGTTAGCTTTAATTTAACGTCGGCCTCAGAAGAGTTTATCGAAGCTCCAACAAACTCAAGCTCGTGCTAAATGCATTGCTACTGGTGCATTTACAATTAACAAACCACTGGGTTCCTTGTTATAATAAACAAACCAACATGCAAGAGGCATGCCGGTGTAGACCTGCAACGGTAGAGAAACAAGTTCGTGTTTCAGGTTCTGTTTAGGCCTGAATCGTTGCCTGTACTGGCCAATCTTTTACACATTACGCCAGAAAAGACATTACGAACGTTATTTATTTTAAGACGAGTGTAGAAAAAAAAAATACACATTAAATGCAGTGACTTGGTTAGATGACGACATAGTACGGAGACGTCAGATAACAATGGAGATGATACGCTGTCGGATGGGGCATTAGCAGTACAATAGAATGGGTTTTAAAGCCAAGACGTGAGAAAAAGAAATTTCATTTCCGTTGTAATCGGAACTGGGTGGCCTCCCCCTGCCCTTCGTAGAATCACTGCAAATATCAGGGTGATCTCTTTAAATTATTTCACCAAGAAAGGGAGGCGTCAATACAAAGTCGTGCACTAGTTAGTGGTTAGGTTAAACAAAGCGGTTGTCAAGCTGAAAAGTGCGCTGGTGGGGCTAAGTAATGCGTCGGCTAGGCTAAACAATGCGCTGGCTAAGCTTAGTACTGCATTAGTTAGGCTAAGCAATGCGCTGGCAAAGCTTAGTAATGCATTAGTTAGGCTAAGCAATGCGCTGGCAAAGCTTAGTAATACATTAGTTAGGCTAAGTAATGCGCTGGCTGAGCATAGTACTCCCTTCGTTAGGCTAAGCAATGCGTTAGCTAAGCTTAGTAATGCATTAGATAGGCTAAGTAATACGCTGGCTAAGCTTAGTAAGACATTAGATAGGCTAAGCTGTGTGCTGGTTATGCTTAGCACTGCATTAGTTAGGCTAAGAAATGCGCTAGCCATGATTAGTACTGCGGCAGTTAGGCCAAGAAGTGTTCTGGTTATGCTTGGTGCGGCATTAGTTAGACAAAGCACTGCGATGAATAGGCTTAAAACAGTGGCTAGTAAGCTAAGAACTCGTTCAGGAAACTGCTTAGCAATTCGATATAAGACATAAAAACTAGAAGAAACAGTTACTAATCTGAAAAGATTTTAAATCTCTGCCACGCGCTCGTAAAAGCAGGGTAAAAATTTAAAAAAAAATAGAACACGAACATGTAATTAAACCGGCGTTCAACTATTAAACTAATCAGTGGGCAGATAATTGATGTTAGCAGTCTAGACAGGCATACACTTCGCTTCGTAAACATGTTCACGTCTGAAAAAACATATCAAATGGCGGCAACAAAGACGTACATAAACTTAAATATTTTTAATTTTCGTTTAGATTAATAACGCTTATAGATTTTAATGACGGTAACAAAAGCTCATATTTCTGTTTATAAAACTGTCTGTTGATAGAAAAATATATTTATTGAAGGAAACACAAAACTAGGTAACACTATAGTATTTAAATACGATTTTTCGGTGATTAGAATTGACCAGGGTCTACTAGCGATTTGTAGATCTATAGTAAAACAATGTGACTACGGTATCAGTAATACAGGACACTATCTATCAGTAATACAGGGCACTATCTATCAGTAATACAGGGCACTATCTATCAGTAATACAGGGCACTATCTATCAGTAATACAGGGCACTATCTATCAGTAATACAGGGCACTATCTATCAGTAATATACAGGGCACTATCTATCAGTAATACAGGGCACTATCTATCAGTAATACAGGGCACTATCTATCAGTAATACAGGGCACTATCTATCAGTAATACAGGGCACTATCAGTGGAGCCCTATGCCCGCCTACTTTTACTTTCAACCAAAGTCAGGTACCCACCAGAGCTAGGAGGAACCTGACGTCCTATGGACTTATACCTGTGAACCGAACTAGAGACTTTGGTGTAGTATTCGTGCGTCATACCACTCGACCACGCCCTCCCATACAGAATCTGTAAGCCTGGGAACCGAACTAGAGACTTTGGTGTAGTATTCGTGCGTCCTACCACTCAAACCACGGCCTCCCATCCAGAATCTGTAAGCCTGGGAACCGAACTAGAGACTTAAGTGTAGTATTCGTGCGTCCTACCGCTCGACCACGCCCTCCCATCCAGAATCTGTAAGCCTGGGAACCGAACTAGAGACTTAAGTGTAGTATTCGTGCGTCCTACCGCTCGACCACGCCCTCCCATCCAGAATCTGTAAGCCTGGGAACCGAACTAGAGACTTTAGTGTAGTATTCGTGCGTTCTACCGCTCAATCACGCTGTCCCATCCAGAAACTGTGCATGCGTTGTATAATTTATATTGAACTAACACTCGTCCCTTTCTACTCATCAGCATTAGCTTAACACAAAAACTAAAAATGCGTACAGGCCAAAAAATTACTGCAAGACCAGAACGCCAGCCATTAAAGATGAAGTTATTCCCATTATTGATCGGAACACGATAGGTGTAATAATTCACGGGTCACTGCCTTTAGAGCCTGCAGACGTTATTGAATGTCAGGTAGACGGATGTGAAGAGAAGAGATGGGCATGTTCTTAAGTGACTCACGTATCTGGTTATTGGAAAAACATGCGTGAGTGTGGAGGCAGCAACTGCACAACCATTCGGTCCTGGCGCAGGTAAATATTGGAGAGCAAGTCTCAAGAATTTTACTGATGAATTAAGGCAGGGGTCTCCAAACTACGGCCCGCGGGCCGGATGCGGCCCGCGAAGTCCTCCCATCTTTTTGTCCAAGGAAAAATCGTTTGTTGGTGATGGCTGAGGAACTTTGCCCAAAAAAATCAATGACATGCCTGAAAGAAACTGGCCCTTGAACTGAAATTTGATAGTTAATGCGGCCCTCGGACTGAAAAGTTTGGAGACCCCTGATTTAAGGAATAGCTGTAATTATTTTAATTATTGCCGTGTATAGGTGACATTCAGCTTACTCAAACTTGTATTACTTTTAAAATGTAATGCTGTATGCTGTATTACGCAATATCAAAATCTGCTTTTCCTCTAGTGAAATATGCGTCTCTTCTCGTAAAGTATAAAAGCGTTGTTGTATTTATTTTTCTAAATTTATTTTGTATACAACAAAAAACTAAGTTCTAAATAACTTGTTACTTTACGAGAAGAGACGCACATTTCACTTGAGGAAAAGCAGTATGTGACATTACATAATACAGGCACTGCATACAGCATTACATTTTAAAAGTAATAAACATTTGAGTAAGCTGAATGTTACATACGACCGCTATTTATACAGTTTTTTTTTCAATGTAAGTACCAAACGAAACAAAAACTTTTTGATTGGCTCTTTTTTTTAAAAATGTACGATATAAGGTTTGATGGTACTTTCCTTTGTAAAAAAAAAAAACGTTGCCGACCCATGCATTATAGAAGCTTATTTCACAACAATGTACCTCAAGAGGTCAGTGGAACGAACACATGCTGTAAAACTGACCGGACCTAAACCCCGGCAATCTCTTCTTTATCTCGCTCACTTCTAATTAACTGAAAGACTTGCTACGGTATTGATTTGAGACCCTAATGGTCATATTCGGCCAGAAGGTTAGATGGGGCTGTAATGGGTCAATTGGGATTATTTATAGAACTTCGACTCTTTCATACGCCACCCACACAATTTCTGATATGGAAACACTTGATGCTCACAAAGATAAAATCTGAATAAGTAAACTTTATGAGCGTAACGCAAACTTTCACTATTTATTTGCATTTAATCAGTTGAAGAAGTAGTGGGCGTTATTGCTGAAGATATTTTTCATACAGTCTTCTATATACAGAAATTAACATCTGGAAGAAATACTGCGCTGAGAAGTAACATGAACTCTCATCTGCTTAGTTGTTGTGAAAACACTCCACCTTTTCAACAACAGACAATCCACCATGTGAAGCCACATTATTCGTGGGTACACTTGACCTTTTCAACAACAGGCACAATCCAACTGGTGAAGCCACCTTATTCCAGACTACACCACTTTTTCAACAATAGACACAGACAATCCACCATGTGAAGCCACCTTATTCGTGGGTACACATGACCTTTTCAACAACAGGCACAAAAAATCCAACTGATGAAGCCACCTTATTCCAGACTACACCACTTTTTCAACAATAGACACAGACAATCCAACTTGTGAAGCCACCTTATTCGAGACTACACCACCTTTCCAACAACCGACTATCCACCATGTGAAGCCACCTTATTCGTGGGTACACTTGACCTTTTCAACAACAGGCACAATCCAACTGGTGAAGCCACCTTATTCCAGACTACACCACTTTTTCAACAATAGACACAGACAATCTAACATGTGAAGCCACCAACACAATTACACCCCCACCTTGTCAACACAAGACTACAGTAAACAAAAATAACGAGATGAATCACCAAGTTAAAAAAGACAACGCGTCAAACTGAATCCAATCCGACGTGTAAACGAATCAAAATTTAACAAGCGCCCAAGGTAAATTAAAAAGACGAACGTAACATTAGAGGCGCGTGTGAGGTACTTGACACCGTGGCTCGGGTTAACAGAGGGATATAGCTGGGATTATCACCTGGGGATTAGAGGCAAAGAAGGTGTGGGGGTGGGGGTGGGGGGCTCGTTTGCTTTGGAATTTTAACTCGAAAGTTTTATTTATTTACTCATGCCACTTGATATCAGGGCGTCGATCTATAAAGCAGGTTAAAGAATTAAGTATTGAGTTAGTGTTCGCCCACTCACAGTTTTTACCCATTAATTATTGTGTGTCTAGTATTAACTCAGAGCATTTAAAAGTTAAAGAAAACAAAGAATATTAAGACACTGTATCGGTTTAATTTAAAAACCATGAGTTTATTATTATTTAGAAAACGGACAAGGCCTAACAGACAAAAAACCCATTACGAAAAAATAAATCCGAACAGCACCAGTGTGGGTCAAGTTATACTATTCCTAACAGTTAAAAAGTCTAACAAAACAGTTAACATCAGTAGTGTCCCTCTTAGCCGATGTCTTCTACTTTGTTTTTATATAAACGTGATATTCATTTTTTTTTTAATTAGAACATCAAAAAGGGATTGTAACAAGAATAAAGCAAATGGGTTGTTTTTTTTTAGAATTGGAAATTTTAAAAGCTGATTAAAACCGAAAAACAACCAACATGGGCCAATTTTTTTTTTTAATTTACAAAGTACCTATGAATAAGCACACTGTCTCACATCTAGGTTTTAGCGATGAAGGTGAGAATAACGGCTTACACCTGGGGTTAAACGTTTTGGAGAGTTGGGATAAATTACTTGCTGCAGAATACTGTAGGAGCGTCTTCTCTTCTCTACATTACCGGCTCAAGCTATTGCTCATTAGCCAGGCAGACTGGAACAGGGTTAAGAATCGAGCATTTCTCTCACCCATGTTCGGAGCCGTGGGAACTAAATGAAGAGGTAAGTTCGGACATTTAGAAAAACAAATTCATGTAAATTTTAAACAAATTGTATGCTAAGTATCTCCATTAATTAAGATTTGTTTCTAAAATTAGCCCAACCTGGCGCATTTATTCGGGGACGGCAGGTCGATGACCACTGGTCTATCTAATCAAAACACATTAACTTGATTAGGATAGGCTTACGAACGAGGTGGGGAGATTGAGGAGAAGATTGTCAGTGAAGGTTAAAGAAGAATGGGGAGGGGGGGTTAAAACTTTACTACAAAAGCCTGTTATAGTTGTATGTATTGTATGCCTTAACTATGTAAATTTAACCAGTGTGGTAAAAAAAAATTGTAGACCTATATGGACAACGTATATTGTTATTGTGCCTGAGTGTCTATAAACAACACTTTCAGTACCTATCGTTAGCTAGGTGTGTACAGACAACACATTCAGTACCTAGATGTGTACTGACAACACATTCAGTACCTAGGTGTGTACACACAACACATTCAGTACCTAGATGTGTACAGACAACACATTCAGTACCTAGATGTGTACTGACAACACATTCAGTACCTAGGTGTGTACACACAACACATTCAGTACCTAGGTGTGTACACACAACACATTCAGTACCTAGATGTGTACAGACTACACATTCAGTACCTAGGTGTGTACAGACAACACATTCAGTACCTAGATGTGTACAGACTACACATTCAGTACCTAGGTGTGTACACACAACACATTCAGTACCTAGATGTGTACAGACTACACATTCAGTACCTAGGTGTGTACACACAACATATTCAGTACCTAGGTGTGTACACACAACATATTCAGTACCTAGGTGTGTACAGACAACACATTCAGTACCTAGGTGTGTACAGACAACACATTCAGTACCTAGATGTGTAGAGACAACACATTCAGTACCTAGATGTGTAGAGACAACACATTTAGTACCTAGATGTGTACACACAACACATTCAGTACCTAGGGGTGTACAGACAACACATTCAGTACCTAGGTGTGTACACACAACACATTCAGTACCTAGGTGTGTACACACAACACATTCAGTACCTAGGTGTGTACACACAACACATTCAGTACCTAGGTGTGTACAGACTACACATTCAGTACCTAGGTGTGTACACACAACACATTCAGTACCTAGATGTGTACACACAACACATTCAGTACCTAGATGTGTACAGACAACACATTCAGTACCTAGGTGTGTACAGACAACACGGTACCTAGATGTGTACAGACAACACATTCAGTACCTAGGTGTGTACACACAACACATTCAGTACCTAGGTGTGTACAGACAACACATTCAGTACCTAGGTGTGTACACACAACACATTCAGTACCTAGATGTGTACACACAACACATTCAGTACCTAGATGTGTACAGACAACACATTCAGTACCTAGATGTGTACACACAACACATTTAGTACCTAGGTGTGTACAGACAACACATTCAGTACCTAGGTGTGTACAGACAACACATTCAGTACCTAGGTGTGTACAGACAACACATTCAGTACCTAGATGTGTAGAGACAACACATTCAGTACCTAGATGTGTACAGACAACACATTCAGTACCTAGATGTGGACAGACAACACATTCAGTACCTAGGTGTGTACAGACAACACATTCAGTACCTAGATGTGTACAGACTACACATTCAGTACCTAGGTGTGTACAGACAACACATTCAGTACCTAGGTGTGTACAGACAACACATTCAGTACCTAGATGTGTACACACAACACATTCAGTACCTAGGTGTGTACACACAACACATTCAGTACCTAGGTGTGTACACACAACATATTCAGAACCTAGATGTGTACAGACTACACATTCAGTACCTAGATGTGTACACACAACACATTCAGTACCTAGATGTGTACACACAACACATTCAGTACCTAGATGTGTACACACAACACATTCAGTACCTAGATGTGTACACACAACACATTTAGTACCTAGATGTGTACATACAACATATTCAGTACCTAGATGTGAGTACAACATACAGTACCTAGATGTGTGTACAGACAACACATTCAGTACCTAGGTGTGTACAGACAACACATTCAGTACCTAGATGTGTACAGACAACACATTCAGTACCTAGATGTGAACAGTCAACACATTCAGTACCTAGATATGTACAGAATACACATGCAGGACCTAGATGTGTACAGACAACACATTCAGTACCTAGGTGTGTACAGACAACACATTCAGTACCTAGGTGTGTACACACAACACATTCAGTACCTAGATGTGTACAGACAACACATTCAGTACCTAGATGTGTACAGACTACACATCTGATACCACTACATCACCAAAGAAACGATCAACGACTGTTTTAAGTGATCACTTGATTGGCTCGTATTCTTCGCAAGCCGTCAGCACACCATCACGCTCGTTATCCTTAAAAATATCCTTCATTATGCTCGAATGATTAATTAGAATATCGCTCTAATGAGTAGCCCGCTAATTGTATAAAGTTAAAAGTGCTCCAGAAATAGTCTTGGCTTCATTAGACTTATATTTTAAAATAATACTTTCCTGGTGAACTCGAAGCAGCGAAATGACGGGTTTTTTTTTTTTTCTTTAAATTTAGGTTTAAGGTAAAAGAATCATCTTTAGCCCTAACGATCTATTGGGCAGATGAAGTAGAGTTCGTGTTTCTTGACCTCGGCATATGAAGGGAAGTGTGCTCAGCACTTTGCACAGCCGCCTTTACTTTTCTCAACATGAGTTAGGTACCCAACAGAGCTGGGTGAACTCAGGGACGCTCTACGGACTTGGACCTGGATTCCAACTCGATACTTTCGCTTAGGTTTAGTGTTTACTGAGTCTGGCTTAAAACAGTGTCAGTGTAAAAAATAAAGCGCATGTTTACAAAACTAGTAAAACGGAGCTATAACTATCTTCACTTTAAGCAATTAAATACCTCTTTGAAGTGTACAATTGTGCGTAAAACAGCATAGATAATATTTAATTCGATAGAAATTCGATAAGTAGCTGTGAATTAACATAATGAACACTTAGCGCACACACAAAAACGGGCATCTAATAAATAAAATGAGGTGCAGTATCAAAACGACAAAAAATCGCTTTACATGTTTAAGAAAAGTGTTATTTGGTAGTCTGTAAATTAAACTACATTTGTGTAAATTCGCTTCTCCTAAAACTGTGGTAGAAAATGAAGTATGGAATTTGTTTTTGGAATCAGGGCATTTTTTCTGCTATATGGAGGGTTAGGGATTGGATGGCATAGGTATGGGTTTGAGATGTGGTCAGGGCTAGGGTCATAGAACCAAGACAAAGTAACGACAAGGTTAACCTGCAGGTATCGTATGTTTTATCAGCCCCCACATGGCATAACGGCGGTACCGTAAACACGCCTGACACCTATCATGACACCAGGTTAAAAATAAAACATGACTTTGCCACACCTGGAGTGCTACTGCTTTCACCCCCCCCCCCCCCCCCCCCTCCAATCCCACCTCCCCACGCACAAAAACGGGTCTAAGTATCACCGGACATAAACTGTCAAACTAGTGTGGAGTGTCAAAACAAAAACCAGTCTAACCAAAAGGTAAGGAAAAATTATATTTACATCGCACAAACCTGTCTGTGTCCATGAAAATGTAAGCGCTCAATTGATAAACGAAATCTAACTAGATCTAAATCTATACTCAATTTTAATCTGTGTTGTGTATGGTATGGAATATATATATATATATATATATATATATATATATATATATATATATATATATATATATATATATATATATGTAGTCTGCGTGTATACGTGAGTGTTTACGAGTGCTTTGCCACCAAAAAAGAAAATAAAAAAGAAAATACACAATAAAGTCTCTCTAAAATCCACAGAACAACACAATTTGGATTAACAAATTAAGAACAAATAAAATCCAGACGTTTCGAAAGCCGCATAGCACCATCCAGAGAGCACTAGAAAAGCACGGGTTCCTGACTAACGGTTTGAACCAGCTACAGTCCAGTTGTTCGCCGAGGTACGGTACGACACGGAAAGTGTGAGCGGGCCGAACAAGAACCGTGCGGGGCAGGGAGAGGGGGCGGTGGGAGTTTCCAGTCGCGGTTGGTGTTTGGCTGACGTCGCGTCATCGCTTATCAAATTTAGAGTCGGGTGTTGTCATGTCACTGGTACATGACACCACCAGAGAGGGGGGGGGGGGCGGGCGAGAGGGGGGGACGGGCGAGAGGGAGGAAGGGGACGGATGGGAGAGAGGGATTATAGGGAGAGATGGACGGACGGGCAAGTGGGTGGCAGAGGACGGACGGGAGAGGAAGGACAGTAGAGAGGGTGTGGGGGAGGGAGAGGTATGGGACGGTATGGAGAGGAGGGAGAGAGGGTGTGGGGGAGGGAGGAAGAGGCAGGGGACGGGCGGGAGACGCGGGACAGTAGAGAGGGTGTGGGGGAGGGAGGGAGAGGCAGGGGGGACGGGAGAGGAGGGACAGTGGAGAAAGCGAAGGACGGGAGGGTGGAGAGAGAGAGAGAATACGTATCATATTTCTTCTTGTCTATGGCAGTTGACTGCACCAAAATATTTTTAATTGATTAATAAATAAATATTACGAAAAAAAAAACACAGTAGAGCAATTGCAACAACAGAACATGAATACTAGGTTTGTCAATGTTAGTAGAAAATCTTCATAGTTAAAATACTGTGGTAGTTACAGCAAAAAATGTGTCAATTATAAGGGAAACGTAGAAGGATAAAATTTAATTAGGCCTAGATATAGATCTGAAGTCTATAAAACCTTACTGCACACTAAGTGGTTATTGCAGTGATAAGACTTGGAGCTTGAAGATAACTCCTCTTCAAAGATTACTCCACTAACATTTAACAGGGCTTTAACCTTTAATCGTGGACTTCTTTTTAAAAAAAAATATGCGTGGGTTTTTTTGTTGTTGTTTTTTTTTTGTTGTTTTTTTTTTTTTTTGGCCTGTGTTAGTGTCTAAAACATTTTTTTAATGTATAAGAAAGAAAAAAAAGTGCCAAAAAACCCTACATAAGAAACGTAAAATTTTTCATCCGTATCACGGATTTCAAAAGACAATGTTAAACGCTTTTTGCACACATCTATTGGCAAGTCTGCTGCGTTTAGAGAAACGCATTGTTCAACTGCACTTTTAAAGAAGAAGGAAAGGTTATCCGCTGGTTTTAAGGATAACGAACTTCCCAGATTTTTAATTAATTAACTTTTAATTAGATTAATAAATCTAAACAACGACGGTAGTTGAATGATTTCCCTGGCTCCACTGTAAAAATAGCCATGTACGTATAAGAGGGCGTGAATACTTCATGGACACGGCGGCTGTTACGACAGCTAAATGTGTGATTGGGGGGAGATTAACGCTTCATCAATTATGTACCACATTCTAGCACCTTTTTTTTTTTGACATTAATTTCATTTACGAGTAGTGTTAAGTTCAACCTGTGTGTAATGATTCCCGTATTTAAAACAACCTCGTAGAGTTCCATGAATATATGCACCTTTTTATTTGTTTATTTTTTATGTATCATTTCACTTGTGCACTGCTTTTTTATGTTATTATATATATATATATATATATATATATATATATATATATATATATATATATATATATATATATATTACTATGATATATTATAAAGTGCGTCTGTATGTGTGTCTGTGTGTGCGTGTTGTACTGATCAGTTTTGTAAAGATATCTGCTCCAATATAAAGCAGTGAACCCACCTCTGGTATCGAGGTCAATTAGTGTAGTGTGAGTGTGTATGTGTATGTGTGTCTGTGTGTGCGTGCGTGTGTGTTTGTTGTAGTGAAGTGAACCCACCTCTGGTATCGAGGTCAATGAATGTAGTGAGTGTGTATGTGTGTGTGTGTGTGTGTGTTGTACTGATCATTATTGTTTAGTAAAGATATCTGCTCCAATATGAAGCAGTGAATCCACCTCTGGTACCGAGGTCAATGAATGTAGTGAGTGTGTATGTGTGTGTGTGTGTGTTGTACTGATCATTATTGTTTAGTAAAGATATCTGCTCCAATATGAAGCAGTGAGCCCACCTCTGGTACCGAGGTCAATGAATGTAGTGAGTGTGTATGTGTGTGTGTGTGTGTTGTACTGATCATTATTGTTTAGTAAAGATATCTGCTCCAATATGAAGCAGTGAGCCCACCTCTGGTACCGAGGTCAATGAATGTAACATAAACAGGCAGTCTGGCACGATCATGGCGGACTACTAATTACCTACTGGCCACGGTGTGTTTAGAGGTACCGACATTAGTCTCAGGGTACACGTGGTTTTACTTTAGAAAGATGTAGTAAAAGACTATATATCCTCGCAGTGTATGCTTGTTCAGCCAATTCGATGTACTTTGTAAGACGAGTTGTGTGCCCTTGTTAAAATCACCGCCCTTGGTAGACTAGATTTCATTCGCTTTCATAAACGTATTAATTTCTTGTATTAATGAAGACATGGGTTATTAGTATTGCCTGTACTGGTCCATGGAATGAGAAAAATTTGAGACGCCCATGTCTAACTCCTTAAAAAGCAACTGACAGAGGGGACTATGGAATAAGAAACATTTGAGAGCCCCTGAATTTGCTCATTGAAAAAGAAGCCCGAGAGTATTAATATATTACCCTTATGGTATCAGAGTCTGATACCTCGTATAAATAAATGCAGCGATAGTTAACACACCAAACATTAGAGACGTCATAGAGCCCACATCCTTAGACGATTGACTTCTAGATAGTACATGTTTTATTACAATAACAATAACATTCGGTTCATGTTAAACTAATCTCCCATCATTTTTGGATAAATGTGAAGCTACCTAGACGAACTCAAAAAATCCCAACAAATGTACACAGCAATATAAATGCCATAACAATACTAAAAGTTGACACAATCACACGGAGCCACTACAGAAGTTAAGGGTACCAGCTAGCGAAAACATGTTCAATACTTATATATCCCCTTCCGATACGGTGTACATTTTTGTAGATACGACATTTGACGGCATTTTATTAATAGTAAAAATACGAATACTAATTTTGTTTTGATATTTGTGTATTTCGTCACATCGTTCCTACATTGTAAGAATCAAGTTTCATTTTTTTAATTACTTGACATTTTTACCACACAAACTCGAGCTCAAGCTATCGGGGTCCTAAGCTCGAATGATGATAATATGTTGAATGTGGAAGCATAAGGTGAAGTGGTGTATTTGTTCTTTGGTTGGTGAATGGTTACTGTAAGAGATGCAGTGGACAATGCGACAAAAGTATCGGTATTTTTCAGTACAATAATTAAATTATAATCTTGCGTTTACTTTACTTTCTACTTCACTACACCGATGACAAACATGAAGGGTCCCTTCATCAAACATTCGCCAGTATTTACTAATCAGCTAACCAGTCTAGACAACAGATCGATGGATTAACATCGGATTACGAGTTTGTTAGGGTAAACAGCGATCACACTGGTCTTAAGATTTACGCCGCGTCAAGGTGGCTTGTTACTTCATTATTATTTTTTTCCCTTAGGACGTATTTGTATAAGACCGCACATAACATTATGATAGTTAAAACAGAAACACATACATTCAATGTAAAAAAAAAGTGAATTCTCATAGAGAAGTAGTGCATTGGGGGTGGTGGGGGAGGAGATATTTCCTTCCTGTAAATTGTTTGACAGGAAATATTTAACAGGAAGTCAGGGCTTATGTTGACGAAATTAGAAGGGCGATATCACATGATTTCCCTGAATTTGTTGACAGATAAACAGCAGGAAGTTATATTAGGTTTGTACATATAGATATTTATAAATTTGAGCATATATACATGGATATATATATATATATATATATATATATATATATATATATATATATATATATATATATATACACATATATATATATACAGTTGAAGTGTATATTTCTGTGTACGTGTACATTTTCGTTTAGAGCAACAAGGTGACAGTAACTTTTAAATTCCTGCTAATTAAGTAACTTTATAGCAGACCAATTAAAGATCGTCAATTAAGTGATTAATGGGCAGTTGGCAGACGATGTGCGAAAAACCCATGACGTGTGCGGACAAGAGCAGGTTGACCTGGGAAATTGTATCCCATTATGGGTGACGTCTAATCGATACCGATAGCTTATTGAATCTAAAAGGAGTGTTAGTTGAGAGACGGAGAAAAAAAAATTTCAAACTCAATTTTACAAAATAACCCATGTTTTTGTTTCTACGCGTTAAAAAAAAAGTTTCAAAATCCCAACAGATTTTTGACCGCATTCCCGTAAGGATATTTATTTTATTAACATCCGTGCTAATGACATCGCCCCACGTCCCCCCTATGTCACAACTGTCAAATAACTCCATCCGAGACAGCAAATAGTGCCCGCCTATTTGAGTTAACCACAAAAGAGCCAGATGTTCACGGGATTCCCTACACGACAGCTAGCGAACTATTACCAAGTTACCGAGTTAAAGCTGCCGGGTCACAAAAACCTTTACAAGACAATCCTCGCGATATCTTTACAAGAGAATGGCTAAGTTGTTGCTAGGCACTAAGTAATTTCAAGTACTATTTCGAAATAAAACAAAAACCTTGATTATACTGTATTTACATGTGATATGATACCTGAGATAGTATAACCATGCATTGCTCAAAAGAGAATCGATATTTTAATAGAGCAATCCTGACACTAAACGATGTAGACAATACTTCTAAGACCACGGGACGGCTTGGTGAGAGGTAGAGGACTTGGTTACTAACCCGAAAATTGGAGATAACGGACTCGAGTTTATAGGGTATCCCTGAGTCCGCCCAGCTCAAATGGGTACCCAAATAAGGGCAAGTAGCGGTGACTGACAATATACTTTCTCTAGCCTACATATTGAGATTTTTTTTAAACTTCATCTATCACACTGTCCGTCAGTTCCGACTAGGGTAATTTGATTTGCACTTTCAACATGACCAATTCAAAGGGTAGTTGTAAATAAGTAACAATGCATTGTTCAAATGTCGCAAACCTATGCGGAATTATTTTTTTCCTATTCAGCTAATCTAATTTCTGTCAAACAGACGCACGCAAGCGTTTTATTAAAACCGACGGTCTATGAGGAAATGTAAAAAAAAAAAAAAACTATTTTACGAACTGTAGGTTTGGACGTTGCGTGATAAATAGAGACCTTATGCTCGTGCTTCGTTTACGCTGGGGTCTAGGTGAGTACGTTTGTTGTTTTAGTGGCTATTTTTGGATGTAATGAAACCCACACCACGCAATGTTAGACATTTAACTTCACGCATAGCTTTGAGATGCAAGGGGGAGGGTGAGTGTGATTTCTAGCAGTTGTTTTTGTTTTGTTTTTTTATCGGGAGATGAAAAAAAGGAAACTATCGAGTTTATTGAAACAAAGTATCGCTATAAATAAAATTATCAAACGTCGAACTAAAGCCTCCGATGGTTTACCTAACTCGATTTACGAGTGTGAAACCTTTAACATAGAATAACGGCGTTTAGATAAATGTGTGATTTATCTGACACAAACACGACAAAAAAAATGTTTTTGTATATTATGTAGCCAAGTTTTTCTTACACATACGATAACTTATGGCACAGCGTCATTTTATTACCTGGTGCACACATTTAGGTTGTATATAAAGTTCTTTTTTCAAAGGTTTTTTTTTAATGTTTTTTTTGTTGTTTTTTTTTTATTATTATTATTTTTTATTTTTATAATTAAGAAAACTTTTGTCCGATGCAAATTGTGAACTTAAGTTTGGAAAAGTAATGTTTCAATAATGCATAAATTATCAAATGATTAACATTCTTTACGCAAAATTATTTAGCTCTAGAAAAAAAACTTCCCTTTAAAGTTATAATAGACAAGGGCGGGCTGTGTGAAATGAAAGTGGATTCGACTTTTAAAATGTACTGTAAAAACTTTAAACAAGACTGGGCATTGTTGTGCTAATTGCTAATTACATGTTTAATTGCCCTGTGACAAATTCATAGCATCATTAACGGCTTTTTTTTTAAATCTTTTTTTTAACTTCCTAGGAATGCTTGGGATTGGTTGGCAAACTGATGTAAGCTATCAACCAATTTTTAAATACATGTGAGTAATGCTATCACTTGTGAGACAAGAAAAAAAGTAATAGCCACAATAAGAACTACTGAGTGAAAATATAAGCCAATAAATAAGAACTGGATGAATCAAGGGCAGAACTAGAAAATTCTCGAAAAGATCTGTTGAACGCGAAGCAAGGGCTAAAGGACTGACGGTGGGCCCTATTATAGAGAGCTGCTCAAAATCGAATACGTTGGAGAGGTGTAGTTTCGGCCCTTTGCTCCTAAGGGGCTTCACAGAATTGTAGAATGAACCAGGGGCCAAGAAAAATAAGGGCCCCTAGACTAAGGATATGAGTAGTTTTTACCATCATGAGTGTAAAAAGCGAGAAAGCAGGTAGCCTATTGCAAGTTTTTGTGGTAAATATAGACAAAGTTGTTATTTTAATGGACGATCGCGCGGCCAAGGCTGGAGATGTAAGCGCACCTGACTGGCACCGTGCAGTTGCAGGTTATGTGTTGTCTGGACGGGCTTAAATAGATGCACTTTCTACAGACGTCTACGTCCTAGGAAAAATAAAGAGCGGGTTTAATGAGTCTATCAGACGCACCGGGCTTTGGTTAAGTAGGCAGTGGTGGGGGGAGGGGGTGATGTTTTTATTAACTAGCTCAGATAGTTCTTTTAAACTTGGAACTTATTTGAGCTTTGGCGGTAAAAACAAGACATAGCAGGAGTTGTTTTAATGTCGGTATTTTAATGCCAGGATCAGGCATACATTAGGATTAAGAGTAAGATCACATTTAAAGTTGTGTTAAGGTACGGGCCAGGGATATCTTAAAATTACGGTTGGGTTCATGGTTATGACCGGGATGGTGATACTTTAAAAAAACATATCTTCATCCTACCCACGTGTGCGTTTACAAGATCGGGTTCAGTCTTAAACAATGTATGCGCAAACCTCAACTAGATTAAAAGTACAATTTGTGTTTTACAAGGAAAAGTATCCAAGCCTGAGCGAAAAGGAAACAAGGACTGTAAAACAGAAAGTACAGGAAGCTGTCACGTGACTCGCACAAACAGGACACCATTGAGCACCAACCATGGCGGCATTGATCCTTGTACCTAGCATCGATATCCACAGTGTACTTCCACACCGCTGTTTGGTTCACGTATACAGCGGTATCGATTTAACCTTTTAACTAGCGGAATCGACACCGGTCTGCCGTACCGGGTTGGAGTGAGTTATTTCAAGGATTGATATGTCTAGATTCACAACTCCCGCGTGAGATGACGTCAAGGAAATAGGCGTGCACGGTGCACGCGATCATCGGATGCTGTAGACGTTTGAACAGCAAAATTAAAGAAAATATAAAGCGCTTTTTAAAATATGATAATGATATTTCCATGTATAAGCCCCGAAGTGCTAATAGATAAATATTCCACAAAAGATTTAAGAAAAACTATCATAAATTGATTTTTAAAATAGCTCTTTTTCTAACATATGTTTAAGGTTATTTAATTATTAGAATTATATTTTCGGGCTAGAGTTAGGGCTAATGTTTTGACTATTCAGACCAATGCTGGTTATTAGTTGGGTATTATTATCGGCGAAATCAATGCATAGAATCAAACTACTTATCTTGTTTACTGGGTAGAACTTGGGCAATGGGTGTTTTGTTTGGTTTTATTTGTTTTGCGGTTGAGTTTCTTTTCTCTTTACCTGGTATAAAGCGTGAATTAACCGACAAGGATAACTTAGAAGTCGACACATGCCAGGTCGTATCTAACCAGGTCAGCCCCCGGGACTCCACCCAAACCCCTCCAGCTCCCCCACACCATGCAGTATTTACGCCGCGTGCTGTGAGCAGACGCTGAAGATAAAACTTATAAAATCAACAGCGAGTGTTGCATCTGCTTCACTCTATAGCTTCATGTATTCACGAATATACGTCAGTTTGGGTGGTGGTGGGGTTTTTTTTTTTTACAAGACAAAAGGAAAATCTTCAAGATTGTGTTAAAGTGGATTCCCCATATACATCCTCACCCACACACCCTAACTACGTCTAACAGTGAGAGTGTAAGATGCTGACAAATGCTAACCAGGGCTTAGTACTCAATTTTAAAAAATGTACAATACAAATCACTAGGATCATTTATAGCATGTGGGTAAATAAAAATATGACAGATTTAGGGGTTAATGACTATAAGTGAAACGTCTTAGCTAGGATTAATTCATGCATGGAGTAAACTACACAGAACGATGAGGATCAACTACTACAGGCATGAGGGAATGGATTAATTATGACAATGATACTTTTTAATAGTGTTTAAATGCGAACATAGTTACACTTACGCAGCTAAATAATATAGCAATCGTGTTATATAACTACTCGTAGATGAAAATGGCTTTCTAAATTTTGAAAATTGAAACTTTTAAATGCTACATTATAAAAAGTAATGCATAATTTTCCAACTGTTCTGTTACTGGGATTGTGGTAAGGAAATCCATGTATTTTATGAGTAATGTTATTTTTAATCAATTAATAATTACTTGTCATAAAGCACGCTATAAATTCAACTTATTTAACTTGCATTTTTTTTTTGAAAAAAAAAAGTTGGGCCCTCAAAATTTTCCACAAAAATAGAATTTCCTGAAAAAATATTAACAGAGTAGCTTTTCTACGTATCATATATACATTACACTGGTTTGTATGAATGTAGTCTTTTTTTTAACGTAACCCAAGTGCAACACACTGTTGATATCTGCCATATCAAACAACTAGTCTAGCCGGAAGCCTGACATAACATGTATCTGGCAAACTGTCGTGACAGTGAGAAGCAAACACAGTTTTTTGGGAATTGTAAAGTTAAAGGCACATTTAATAGACATGATGTACTTGTACAATATTAAAACGCAAATTATTCAATCTGTTTAGTTGCTGCAAAATTTAAAACACAATGCATCGTGTATTGGCAGTTACGGTTACACCCCTTTGTTCTATTGTAAACCAAATAGAGATCGAATAAGTTTTTTTTTTCCCTCCTTTTTTTTCTGTTGTAAACACAGCAAAGTGGCATAAATCTTGTAGATAAATCTTGAGAAGTTACATCCCTGCTGAGCCGTGTAATGTAGGCCTGATCAGATAGATAAAAATTTATGCTCTCCTCGATGTCAAGTGCTCACGCACGACCGGTGGGTGTGTGTGTGGGGGGGGGGGGGAGGAGAGAGAATCAACCGAATTATGTCATGCAGTATAAATAGTTCTGTTATGATTTAATCAACAGGAGTACGGCAGAACAGATTAGTAATATATATTTTTGCTTTAACCTATAGATAACACCATATATATATATATATATATATATATGTATATATATATATATATATATATATATATATATATATATATATATATATATATATATATATATATTCTTAACCTGTGCTCGATCGAACCCCTGTCGATCAAAAATACTAAATCATCAAATAAGATCAATCTTAAGTCCGTCATAAATCAAAGTCAGGTTTTTTTATTTATTTTAATAACATCGCACCAGATTTTTTAAATATCTTATACACAATATTGAGACTATTCAAGGTCGCCTCTAATAGGGCGCTGTAATACTTGGAGACTATATATGGTCATCATTTTTTTTAAGTTCTACAGGGTTCAGTGGCGGAACTAGAAAAAAAGGGCCACCCCGCAAAAAAATTTTTTGGCCCCCCCCTATATATATATATATATATATATATATATATATATATATATATATATATATATATATATATATATATATATATATATATATATATATATATATATATATATATATATATATATATATATAAACGCAAAATACGAACATAGGATACCATTGTTGGCCTCTTCTGGTTTAGAAAAAAAAAGTTTTTTTTTTCAATTAAAACAAATTACATCAACTTGTCAAGTGTGTGAGCGCATTAGTCTATTTGGAAATTCAGTTTTATTTTATTTCTGCTATAAGACAAATTCACTTAAAGTCGGTCAAAAGTATATAAACCGTGAAAGTTTTGTATAAGTAACGGTGTGTCGTGTTATGTTTATTTATATTTTTATTCGTATTTATATTATTAATTTTAAATACATTTCCTTTTTATACAATGTCATTCTTTAGTAAGTACTTTATAAAAAATAATAATAAGGAGAAGTAATTGTTTTTTTAAGTTGTTTAGTACAAATCTATTAAAAGGATCGTATGAGCACCCCCATTGACAATTTAAAGAAGGGAAATAAGTCATGAAAGTGGTTTGAACGTTTGCTTGTCTTTGATACGTTTTATTATAGGACAGGGGTCTCCAAACTACGGCCCGCGGGCCGGATGCGGCCCGCGAAGTCCTCTTATCCGGCCCGCGGAGATCTTGTTGTCCAAGGAAAAATCGTTTGTTGGTGATGGCTGAGGAGCTTTGCCCAGAAAAATCAAAGACATTCCTGGAAGAATCTGGCCCCCGAACTGAAATGTGATAGTTAATGCGGCCCTCGGACAGAAAAGTTTGGAGACCCCTGTTATAGGAGAAAGAGGACTCGGCTTTCATAGTAGTTTAAAAACAAGGGGGGAAAAGATTATACAAGAGCGTGGGGTGGTGTCTATAGAATTTAGATAATCCAACCGCAGCTACGGTGATCTTTTTACAAAACACCCATCAAGTCAAAAATGCAAGAAAATTTTTAAAAATTTAAATATAAAAAAATTAATATGGTCGGCTGTGGGCCCCTAAATGACGTGGGCTCCCCCGCATTGCGGGGTCTGGCGGCATTGTAGTTCCGCCCCTGACAGGGTTCACGTTTACTAAGTCACCAAACTCATGAACTTGTATAAAATATATAGCTTCAAGAAAACCGGATAGAAGGAAACGTCCATGTAAATAATGTGTAACGAAATCTTTTTTAAAAGGTCGCTGTCTGTTTAAAGTTCCAAAAGAAACCTCGCCAAAGCTAGGAAGTAGCCAGTGCTCAAATAACGGAAAATCCCGCTAGTACATGCGAAGGCGTGGTAATGTTCCAGTCTTTAAAGAATGAAAATGCCGGTTGACGAATAATGGGTTCTTGCTCTGGGTAAATCCTATGTTATACAAAAGCTATAAGGTAATTTGACCTTACTATTCGAAACTCTTTTTTAAAAAGAACGTATGAAACAAAGAACGACCATCACGAGTGAGCTTAAAGCAAGATTATGGTTCTTAGGAATACTTATGTAGGGAAAAGTGTCAATTTCAATATCCGAAAACGTAAAAGAGGGATAATCAAGTTTAGAGTACAAATAATTTCAAATATTGTCATCCCTTTTCAAAGCAGTGGTTAATTATTATTTTAAATATTATTGTAAATTTTATTTTAAACACTTTTTTTTTAAATTTAGTGAACTGTAATTGTTTTAGGTAACTCACTCCGCTGCCTTTAAACTATGTTCGAAAAAGTAGTTGTTTAGTATCGGAAAACTGTGGTAATCGATATTTGTTAACACGTCACAGTTCTGAAAGCGAGAACTGGACCTGAGCGAGTACGATACCTTGTAAGCATTTTAGGTAATTCTTACAATTTGTAATTGGTCTAAACATGGCCGGATCTACAGACAATGATGGAAACTCCGCTAACGACTCTATTTTTTTTTTAGAATTTAAATGGTAGAAACAACCGGGTCTAAAAAAACAATTTATGGAAACTCCACTCTGTTAAAAAAAACGGTGGAAACTCCAATTTATTTTTGTTTTTTAAACAATGGAGGAAACTCCACCGGATCCACCAAAAAGAAGAATCAGCTTAAGCGAGACAGAATACCCATGACACGTAAAATAAAACAACTTCCCTCTTGAGACGATGAGTGTTTGAAACGAAATACGGCACAACACTGTAGCACCACATGCGCTGTTTGGAATCTAACGGTAGATACCTATCTCATGTGTGTGTGTGTGTGTCTGTGTGTGAGAGAGAGAGAGAGAAAGAGTGGAGGGGGGGTTACAGTGTTTTTTAATAGCATTCGTGTTTACAGTATCTGGTTTTTGTAAGCACCAATTTAACCGCGACATGAAGCAGTGAAAGGCCTACCAGAAAAGTTTGGCTGCGAGAGTTAAAGATACCTATATCTTTATTATTCGAGATACCACAGCTAAGGTGTATCCGCTGTATAAATGGCAATTTAAATGACTCGCGATTGTGGCGCTACTAAATGAGTGAATTATATTTTTAAATTACTTTTTTTAAATAAAATGGTTACATTTTACTAAGATATTTCATGATATAGGAAATAAAGGGTGGCACTAATATAGAAGGGGTCAGGGAAGAGTCAGTACATGAGGTGTTGGCTCACCAATGTTTAAAAGGGTGTCATTGATATAGCGGGAGTCAGGGAAGAGTCAGTGCATGACATGTAGGAAAAACCAATGTTTAAAATGGCGTCGAAAATAAGGAATGAGTCTAATGAGAATCTGTGTTGGCTATAAAAAAAAAATTCATAAATCCCTTACAGAAATGTCTAGTTCCGTTCCTTTTTCGGGGAAATCCGATCAATTTTATACCAAATTCAGTTACCGAGTAGACGCGGAGGCAGTTGGCTCTGAGCAAGCAATAGCAGCTAAACTGTTCGCGGAGTTCAAACACTCATCAAAGTAACACGGAACGGGAAAATCCGATTTAAAACGGTTAAAGGTTCAAAGTTCAAAGATGTGCGGCATTAGCGGCTTATGCTTACTTGGTATTTTTTTATAGTAATAAAGATAAACGTATTTGGAAGAGTTGATAGAAGAAAAACCTGACGGTGAAAAAAATAGATCAACCACATCCACGGCTTCTTCTGAGTATCCCATTGGCTGGAAAGTGGTCCAAGTTCTTTTTAAAGGAAAGGTTTTAACAGTATGACCATATGGAAGACAAAAGCAGTTGTTCATAAAATAAAATTAAGAGAAAACGGAGGATCAATGGTCGCTAGAATAAAAATTTAGACGACTGTGTTAATAAAATAACAAGCCTATTTAGACACGTACCAACGACTACAAACCAGTGTTTCTTCCAGACTTTCTTCGGGGGGGGGGGGGGGGGGGACACTGTTAAAAGTATATATTTTCTATATAAATTATATAAATTTAATTTCGTTCGGGGGGAGGGGGGGGGGGGGCGGTAGAATTATTTTTTCGGGGGGGCCCGAAGAGATGCCTGGAAGAAACTCTGCTACAAACATCAAAAAAATTAATAAAAGCCTGCTAGTATTTTCTTATAAAAAGACAATAAATAAGGGGAGTGATAGAGTAGAACCCTTCTTGTTGAATCCCATCTTTTGGTGGTAATGGGTAGCCAAGGGGTGACAGACAGACAGACGGCCACTGGCACAGAACATGTCAACGGCCTAGTCTCACGTTCCTCCACCCAGGGCGGAAACTCGAATTCGTTGACACTATTAATACTAATAGTTTCGCTGTCTGTGTATCTATCTATCTGACAAGAACGCTCTAGAGAAAACACAAGGAAATTAAAAACCTTCACAGTCAAACGAAAACGAAATATGACGTCGACACATTTAGCATAGAGTAGAACATAATCTCAAACCAGAGAGTGCACACAGTAAAATGACGACATTAATTATCGAGTAAACATTGAATGAAAAGGAAATTTTGTCTAATCTAAATGGTTTGCGTGAAGAGTTTCTTGCATATAATTCTTCGGGTAGGGGCGAAGCCCCACCCCCCGCGTAAGAACGTCTGAGCCCCCCCCCCTCCCCAACTCAAAAGAAATTTCTTCATCGATACTCTATAATAAAATTACCGCCTAATTAATGTGTCTAATCTAAAAAGTGGTTTTCTTGCAATTTCTTTAATGCAATTCTTCGGGTAGTGGCTAAGCGCGACACCAGTGTTTCTTTCAGACTTTTTCCTCCCCGGAGAGGAGTGGGGGTAATTGAAATTTTCGGGGGCGGGGGTAGAATTTTCGGGGAGGGGGGGCGGACACTGGAAAAAGTATATTATTATATTTCGTTGAATGGGACGGTAGACATGTTTTTTGGGGGGTGGGGGTGGGGGGGGTGGGGGGGGTGGTGTGTGTGGGGGGTGGGGGTGGGGTGGGGTGGTTTCCTCATCGATACTCTATAATAAAATTACCGCCTAATTAATGTGTCTAATCTAAAAAGTGGTTTTCTTGCAATTTCTTTAATGCAATTCTTCGGGTAGTGGCTAAGCGCGACACCAGTGTTTCTTTCAGACTTTTTCCTCCCCGGAGAGGAGTGGGGGTAATTGAAATTTTCGGGGGCGGGGGGTAGAATTTTCGGGGAGGGGGGCGGACACTGGAAAAAGTATATTATTATATTTCGTTGAATGGGACGGTAGACATGTTTTTTGGGGGGTGGGGGTGGGGGGGTGGGGGGGGTGGTGTGTGTGGGGGGTGGGGGTGGGGTGGGGTGGTTTCCTCATCGATACTCTATAATAAAATTACCGCCTAATTAATGTGTCTAATCTAAAAAGTGGTTTTCTCGCAATTTCTTTAATGCAATTCTTCGGGTAGTGGCTAAGCGCGACACCAGTGTTTCTTTCAGACTTTTTCTCCCCGGAGAGGGGTGGGGGGTACTTGAAATTTTCGGGGGCGGGGGTAGAATTTTCGGGGAGGGGGCGGACACTGGAAAAAGTATATAATTATATTTCGTTGAATGGGACGGTAGACATGTTTTTTGGGGGGTGGGGGGTGGTGTGTTTTGGGGGGGGTGGGGGTGGGGGGTGGTGTGGGGGGGGGGGGGTTGGTTTTAGTTTAGAGAAAAGAGACAGCACTATCAACCTAGCGCCCGGTGTATCCTTCCTCAACGGGCCATTTTTCTCGTTTATTTATAAAAACAGAATATCGATTCCGCCCCCCCCCTCCTCATCTTATACGCACATCCTATGTTTATAAATAAACACTATTCCAAAGGCGGCGGCCTCCACGGACGCCCCACCATACCCACGTCACTGTGAACTGTCAACACTTCCCATACACTCGCGGAATTAAAAAGTATATTATTTCCTTTTTGAAAACACCACACCTTTACTATTCAATATACAATGAATTATGTGGACTTTTTTAATTGCGCTACTATTAACTAATAAAAATAAACTAAAATTTTTCAATCTATAACTTTTTGAGTTCGATGTGAGTGAGCAAAATTTACCAGCGTGAGTATTTCGTTGATAGTCGATAATGTCCTTCACAGTCGGTGTGTTTAACCTCATGGTAATTTCATGAACTACGTCAATCAAAAGCTAATTGCTAAAGCGGCTATTGTTGAGATTTACAAAATAAAGAACGTGCTACATTTAACAATATTTTCTGAAATAACATGTTGTACAAACTTTACCGCTGCTTCACTTTAAATAGCCGGAATTTTAAGTTACTCAAGCTAGCAGAGATCCGGCGCCTCGGGAAATGAACAACACCTACAGCAGCACTAAAAATATTCCCTCACGTTTACCCCACATAATTAAACATGTTGAAGGCGTTAAAGCATACAAGTTAAACATGATAAAGGTAATAAAGTTTCCGCGAGGTTTTATGGTTTGGGATGGTGGTTTTCCTGAAATTGCCAAACGTTAATTTTTTGTGTAGATAGAGCAAATTTTAAGAGCAACCTGAGGTAGGCAGTAAATGATCCTAACTCTTTTTTTTTAGCAGTGGTTTCAGATACATAGGATGACGCTAATGCAGTGGCGTAGCGAGGTCGGGTGTCACCCGGTGCGGCACTTAATGGTGTCACCCCCCAGAGGTATAGCGACCCTTCCCGGGGACAAACTTTCAAATTTTCGATTTGCACCCCCCCCCCTCAGACTTTCGATTTGCACCCCCTACCCCCTCAAACTTTCGATTTGCACCCCCCCCCTCATGTTTTTCTCTATATATTTTGCTATTTTTTGCCTTGGTGTCACCCCCCCTAAATGGTGTCACCTGGTGCGGTCCGCACCCCCCGCCCCCCCCCCCCCCTCGCTACGCCTCTGCGCTAATGTGAACATTACACTTACATTGTTGACTCTTTATTAAGATATTATAGACTTCTACTTTTAACTGCTTTCTAAAAAATTATAATATCTATTTTAGTTGAAATTGCAATTTTAGAATTGAACAAAAATTGAATGTTTCATTATTGTAAAAATCTACATTTTCTACTCAGGAATCATGAAAAAAAAAGTAAATATATGCTAAGAGCGTTAAATTGTAGTCCTAAATGCCTTGATTGTTAAAAGAAATATTTTAAGTATGAAATTTTGAAATCTAGATAAAGAAGAAGGAAAAAATAATTTAATTAGTGTATAAAGAAGGGCTGGCAGTTTCCTTTGAAAAATAAAGACCAAAACTCCCATGCAAATGGTGAGACAATGTGATAACTGTCCATTACAATGCTTGGTTACTGAATAAGCAACATCTGAAGATGTTCATGTTCAGTAAAGGATATTTGAATTACAGATTTGTTTCACTAAATAACAGTTCTTTAAGAAGGAAGGTAGTTGGAGGATTGTTTGGTTTTTTTACAGTTTCATTGTTGAGGTCATGATCAGAGCCAGAGTAAAAGATCTAGATTAGAGCTATGTTAAGGGCTAGAGATGGTGTACAGTAGCAAGTCAAATTCCTTGAAATCTAAACTAAGTTTTTTATAGAGCAACATAATTGTTAGTAAGTAACTACTGTACTTAAACCACCTTTACTAAAGACAACATGATCAAAATATGAATCCTCAAAATGATATGATAAATTGATTACTATGTATACCCACAAAATGCAGCAAAATAAAAAGAGATAGTAAAATAAAGAGGTAACTTTAGCTTTCCACCATCCTATATCATTAAGCCCTAATTACATTCCAGAAATCCCAGTGTGGGTCACATGGATAGCTGGTCAAAACAGAGCCTGGTCCAGACTTTCTGCCAGACAAGACTTAACAGGACCACACTAGAAATGTAACTTGGGACCAAAATGGAGTGGGGAGGTGGGGAAAAAAAATTATTTATTTTTAAACTGTTAAGTTTTACTTGGTTTTAAGACTTGATTATGTCATATGTGACCCTACATTAAAGTTAGTGTCCTTAGTGTCAAAGCACTATATTTTCATTACACTGGTGAAAAAACCACTAAAGATTAAAACAAATAACCTTTGAGCTACGACTAGTTTAAATCGTATTAATAATAGAAAAATTCATGTTAATAAAAATAACAATAGATGCTAATTTACTCACAATGTAATAGAGTGTCCTTAATACAATTTTTTTAAATGAAAAAAAAGCTATAGAACCTAGTTTTCAAACAATCTATCCCTAAACCTATCAAAGCACACAAAAATTTTGCAAAGAACTTTAATAAAACTCTATGTGATTTTTTTAATGAATGTTTTAAAAAAGATTTACATTACTTTTAATTGAGTAATCATGTTCCATCTCCAGTTTGATTAAATTTAAAATGGAACAAAGCTTTCCAATTGAACATAAATTACACCAAAAAACCTTTAAAAATCAGAAAACAATATTATTCATCCAGAAAATAATAGGTGTAAAAAAATGATCAATGTGCAGAATTTTTGTATTCTCTTTGTCAAATTGTAAGGGAAAAAAATCTTGAAATATCACTTGATTTGTTCAACTATAAAAATAAACCTAAATCCCAGAGACAGGGGTAAGTTGTTCTGTTGTTTTTCACAGGGAGACAACCCCAGCACTGTCATGTAACAGGAGACCTAAGAGAGGACAACCAGATAAGACAAGCTAGTAGAGAAGGAAGAACAAATCACTGACCTTATTATGCATGCCTCCACTGCCACTGCTATCATTGGTCCCTGTAGTGGTGTTGGAGGTGATTGACATGAGAGATCCCCGCCTCTCAAGGGCAGATAAGCCTTCAACCGTCTCCCCTTCAATCTCCCTGGAGAAAAATACAGAGAATATTCTGCTTAGGGAACAAAAGTTTATTCATCCCTAACATCAAGGAACAGGTTTTGGTTACCAGTCTGAATGTCAATTTGTTTCAGGGTCTGTGGAATCCCGGAAACCAATTTTATTAAAGAAATGTATCACTTGCTTTTTATTTTTTAAAAGCACACTTGCCAAAACTGTGTTAACTGACATATAAGACTGTTGATGCTTTTTAACTGCATGAAAAAGATAAATAAAAGGTAATCATGTTTATGTGGAAAAGATCAAGTTGCCAATCAAAGCATTACTTGCATGATGAAGTTAATGTTCCATCAGTTTAGGGAAAATTTAATATGTACCATTACCTAATTAAATGATAGCATGTACTGACAAAATACACATGCAGAAATTTTTGAATAACCTGTACTTGCTAAAAACAGCTAGATGCTTATTTTCGTTTTAATAACAAAATATTTCCTTTCAAATTCATTTAAAATTTGAATAGTTGAATATTCTAAATATTTTATTGAACATGTAATACTTGTTTACAATAAATGAGTTTACTTCTTGTTTCACTGATACAGACTACTGTACCAAATTATAACACCTATCTACTACTTTTTTTTTCCAGGAAGAACTGTACTATTCAAAATAGCCAGATTTTTCAGTGAAAAAAAAGTATGTTGTGATTCAAAATACTGTCAGAGTTTTCTAGACGTTAGATCAAGAATAATTGGATGGGGCATAACCTAAGAATGAATCCTGATGATATTGCAGTAAAAAGGCTAAACTGGACGCTTCAAGGAAAAAGAAAGCAGAGAAAGCCAAGAGATACGCGGAGGTGCATGGCAGGAAAGCAGCTGGCAGAGACAGGACTGTCATAGGGTAATGCAAAGAAAATTGCAGGAGACCAACAAAAGTGGAGGGAGCTTTCTGTGGCAGCCCCATTTGTCTTGGGCACAAGAAGGAAAAATGGATGATGAGATCAAGAATTAAGTGTGAGACCAACAGGTAAAGCTGACTCACCTGCTGACACGACTAGTGTTGAACAGTTTGGGTGGGGGTTTAAACATTGTTGCCTGCTTGTCTTTGAGGGCGTCGTTGAGGTACATGACTCTCTCCTGTATCAGCTCTCTCAGTTTCTTCACCCACTGTTGCTTGGTGTCAAGTGAAGACGCCTGTAATATGATATGATTTTGTTCACTTCTATTAACCGTTTTTTTTTAATTTAAGGCAACAAAGAAAATAAAGCTAATAAACAATAGTATATATATTATATCATGGTTTCAACAATTCACTTATTTTCAGTTTATGGCAGAGATAAAAATATATAGAACTGACAAAATACAATGGTTTAACAATACAAAAAAGATGTTTGAGAGTTTTTCATTGAAGGTAGCTTGTCATTTGTGGTCAAGAATCAAAACAATCAGATAATCAATCAATATAAAATGGCTTAACCGTAACATTTATTTTTAAAGTCTCATGACAGGATCAGTTTCACTAGGCAGGTTAACTACATTAGACCAACCTTCAGTATTATCCTATAATCTGAAATAGGTGCCCTGCCAGTCCATAGTGCAAATTTGGTCTCATCCCCTTCAATATGTTCCGTAACATTGATTTCTGAGATCTGAAAGGGAAAAGCATTCCTATAAAAAATCTTCGTCAAAATAAATAATGCACTTTTACTAAATTATGAGGTTTTCTTTCTAGAAAATAATTAAATTATTTTCAATTATTTAATTTATTTGTTATTCAGAGAAACTCCAGTTATGATTTTTTTTAAATGAAATAAAATAATACAAGTTGAAGGAAGAAAACTATAAACAGCTACGTTTGTGTTGAGTTCTTACCATAAGTTTAAACTTGAAAATATACTTGGATTTCCCATTACTGTCCTTGACCTCTTTAGAGAATACCAGGCAGACATCAAACAGAAACAGGTGTCTGTCTCTCCCTTTCTTGATCAGCTGTTTGGGGTCCCAGACTGTGAAGTTGTCCTGCAGAAGGACTTCACCGTAGGCCTGCAGACTGTCCTCCAGTCCCTCTAGCATACTCAGATGCATGGCATCATTAGCTTTCTTTGGGACATTCATCATCACTTCTAAGGCTTCCTATAAGTATAAATAGAGCATTAATATGATATATATAATAGAATATTCAACTAATTTAAACTAACATTTAATAGAACATTAACTATATACCACTAATAGCTAACAGTTCAGTATCACTAACAGCTAATAGAACATTAAACTGATATAAATTAGCATCTAATAGAACATTAACTCTATACCAGTAATAGCTAATTGATCATTAACATGATACCACCTAAGAGATAATTACTAAAAGGACAAGATCGCAAATGCCGTAAGGGGTATTTTACATTTCTTTTAAAATTAGTAAAACAATTTTAAGTAATAATAATGTAATAACTTCCCCCCTCCTCCCCAAGATGTTCCAAACCCAAGTTTGCAAACATACTTGAGGGGTTCATTAACTTCTAAGTCATCTAAAATTCAACAATATCTGCTACTTTAGTAAGTCATTTTCTTTTAGTGTTAAACCCAATAAAATTGAAATAAAAAATTTACAAAAAAAGTGTCCATGAAGTATATAATTTATTCAGTCCCGAGAAAATAATTTTAACATCCTCTATTTAAAAGAACTGCTTATTTATTCCCTAAAGATTTTTAAAACCATTACATAAAACACTTTTAAAAGTTTCAACTGACTTTTATTTCTCCGGTGTGTTCCTCACAGCAGGTGAGCAAATCTTTGAGCAAAAGTTGGTACTTGGTGATTCTCTGCACAGGCTTAATCAGGTAGGAGGCAATGCGCTCGTCTAGTGTGGCCTTGCGCTGCATCTCCTGCAATAGCAGAGACAAGCATCTGTTTACAGTGGGTCTATAAGGTTAGATCTAGCTAGAAAACTAGTGTGATGTGTTAAGTGAGTTTAAAGGTATTTTATCATTTTTCTCCTCTTATGTTAAACTATTTTTCTATTACATAAAAAAATATTTTGTGGCGTAAAATTCCCTTTCCAGTTGAACTTTTTAAATAAATTAAATTTAATCATATAAATGTAATCTTAAATTTTAGTACTTTGTTTACACACAAAAAAAAAGAATAAAAAATTTAAAATGTACAACAGACTATATGACACTATTGTTAAATCAGTTGATTTAAAGTGCAACTTTTTCACTGCCTAAAAAACTAAATTCTCACGTATTCTATACCATCAGAACACTAGTATTAATTCCCATTACTCATGGTTTTTAGCCTCAATCCCCATAAGATACCAATTTTACCCAAGTTTGTCACATATGTAATTTCATGACTCCTTTAAACAAGTCCCACTCTACAAGAAAAGCTAGAACACAGCCTTTTATCTATGATACTGATGACACATTAAGTGATAAGTGACAATACTTACCTCAAAGAAACTGCCTGCCTGCTCTACAAGCAGTGCATTAGAATCTGGTTTATTTTTACAGTAAGTCACATAGATGGAAAACTTCTCAGCCTGTTAAAGATATTTTTTAAAGTTTTACTTTTAATGTTACTTAAATTTGCAGGAAAATTTATGTTAGGTAGGCCTATTTGTTATTTTAATCTTGTTAGATGAAAAAATCTTTCTCACAAATCTTTAGCAATTGAACTTAAGTTTTATTCCTTATCAGGTGTACAAATGTACACTCATCTCTTTAAACTAATCCCTATCACTGTTAAATATTACACCTGTATGATACAGTCTATTAAACATCATTAGCAACATCAAAATATAATAATGGGTTTAATTTAAAATGTGTTTAAATCATCAAACTGTTGTACCTATAGTAGTCCTCTACACAACCATAAAGATAAATCTCTAGCACGAAATAGCTAAAAAAAACTGAATCCACTTACCCATGTGACAAAACAATGGCCTACATCTTCTGGAATTGTTTCATACTTTTCTAGTTCTTTAAGAAAAACACTGTAAATGTAATGAAAAAAATGTTTAAATAAACCATCTCCAAAAATGAAATAACAAGCTTACTTCTATATGGCTACAAAATAAAACTATTTCTAAATGTCAAATATTTAGCATGTGCTTCTATATGGCTATAAAATAAAACTATTTCTGAATGTCAAATATTTAGCATGTGCTTACTCTTTATGGAATTCATATATCTCATCCATGTTGCTGAACACAATGTGCTCTTTGCCATTGATGCCAGATGGGACATTCATGTTGGGGTCTGACATAGGCTTCATGTAATACTGGAAAATACAGGTCACAAAAAGGTGAATAGTGAATAATTTGGTCTGAGTAATAATAGAAGTAGTTTTGGCTTTAAATTATGCAGGGTTAAAGTTTTGCTAGGCAAAAAGAATTATAGTATCATGATGTCTGCCTTTGACAGGGTAACAGAAAATACCAAGTGGTTGTTCAAGGTACACTCATTTACTCAATCTTAAATTGTCTATTGATACCAAAAATGCATAGAGAGGTATGATAAATCAGTGCCTAAATGCTGGAAAAAGAATAATTATCCATACATGAAATGTAACAACCAAACCATGGCAATGAAAAAAATTCTTACTTGAATACATGTTTCTAAATCCTTCACATAAGTCCTTTCTGTCTGTAGTAGCTCTGCCATAATGAACCTAAAAGGAAATATTAATTAAACATACAATATGTTCTTAAGCTATGGTGAAAATAAAATGGGACTCCCAGAGAAATGTGAAATGTTCAACAGGAGTGAAAGCTATATCATTTTTAAAAAGTACAGAAGAGTATTGGAATTATAATTTTATAGTATATCATAATAAATCAGTTATATAACTCTTTAAAATATATTATACTCTGTACTGTTAGTTTTTTTATTTAAGTACTCAGGTTCAATTTAGCTAGAATTTTTTTTTTGTTAAAGCTAACTTTTTACAGCAACTACATTGATAACATGGGACTGTGTGGCCTAGCGGTGGAGTGTTGGACTGCTAACACAAAAGTCTCAAGTTCAAATTTGGGTTCAAGTTAGTAGAACGTCCCTGAGTCCACCCAGCTCTGAAGGGTACCAAACTCACATTAGGGAAAGTAAAAAGGCTGACCACACTATCCAATTAAATGCCAAGATCAAAGAAACAGGTAAACTCTACTTCACTTGCCCCATGGACCATAAGGTTGGAAAAAAAATTTTTACTAAACATTAAAAACATTTGTAGTCAAGAAATTCAAAACTTAAAATATCTGAGCAGCAACTACAACTTACTCTCTCCTCCTAGCAGATTTTCTCTTCTCTTCTGTTATTTCTTTTGCTGTTCCTGTCTGCTCCAGTTTCTCTTCAATAGAAGAGTCACTCTGCCTTTGTTCATCTTTTTCACTTTGCTGATTTAAGTTAACAAGAAAATATTTTTTTTAAATCAAATGTAGATAGATCTTCAACTCATTTCATCAATACAGCTTTAAAAAGTTATAAATTTAAAGTCAATGTTTGGAAAAGTAAAAAAAAAAAAAAAAATATTTTTAAATATTTTATTTATAATCCCAAAATTGAGTACTTTATATTTTTTTCATAAGTTTGCTGAAAAAGAAGAAACTACAAACAGATTTAAATGATTAACTAACCTCTTGTGGGGTAACACCCAGCTTTCCCTGCAGCTGAATCCTGTACTTCTCCATGCGGGAAGAAAACAATTTGTAACGTTTGTCCACCATAGAGCACCATTCCATGATGCTGGTAGCATGGATGTTACCTTTTGTGACGAAATCGTCCGCAAGTTGGAGAAGTAGCTTAACATTTTCTTTCGTTTCCTGTGATATTATTTTTTATACTTATTCAATTAAGTACACAGTTTAAAATAATTTCATAAATTTTAAAAAGCTATTCCTTTTATGTTAAATTTTTTTAAGAAGTGATAAGTAAACATTTAAGCAATAATATTGATATAATAGACAGAGGTAGACTGGAATAGTAGGAACAAGTGTCTTTGATATATATGACAAAATCTAAGTTTTAGCAAACATTATGAACTGTATTTAAAAATGTGACACAGAAGATTAGAAGCTACAATAAAAAAATGTGCAACTTACCTTGGCCCTGTTTCTAAATTCATAATGTTCTTTAAGCAAAGCTTCTGTTTCATTTTTGTCTGCGCCTAGATTGGTGTGTGATGCCAAATAAGCCTCACCATAGTCATGGATCCATTCAAGTGCCTACAAGGTAAAGCAGTATCTTTTGAACAACTACAAGTTCAGTTTACAAACCCATCAAACTTTATTAAAACAAATTATTCAACACAAAAAGACTCCAAAGATAACAGTTGAAACAAATACTAATAAATGATAAACAAACTCAATTGTTAACATATGTGTCTCAATTGTTAACATATGTAATCTTCAAAAATAAGCTGTACACATGTATTCATGTCTCAACTTTTTTGGCCTGATGAAAGGGTTCTGAGGGTTGGTTCTGAGGGTTGGTTCTGAGGGTTGAGTTAGGGTTTATAAAGGTACTTTACTGTCAATACATATAAATATTTAGGTGAGGCTAATGGGCATGAACTAAATATTCAAAATTTATAAGACATGTATGACATAATAAAAACGTACTGACCTGCTTAGCACTTTGTTCAAACAAAACAAACTGGTGGCACTGCTCAAGTTTCCTTTTCTTGATGGTCCAGAATTCTAAGACTAGGTTTTCCTGCCCTAATAACTTGGTCAATGTGGCTGTGGGGAAAAAATTCTTTGTAGCCTATTTGTTATTACAGAAAAGTGTTTATTTATTGTCTTTACATCACATAATGCTTAAGACTTATTAAAATCTGGAAAAAAAATGAACTTTGTAAAGGAGCAGTATCACCCAGAAAATGGAAGTAAGTAGAACAATAAAACTCCAAATTTTAACTGTACTATACCAAATTTAAGTATTTTACTTATGGTTTCGGAAAATTGTTTACAATAAATTTAGAAATGTATAAAAAATATTAGCAAATTATTTAGACAAATGTTTGCGAAACATATGATTCACCAATTATATGCTGTATTATAGCTGTAGAAGCGTTACTACCACTGTAAAAATTTGACATGTGAATGTCTAATAGTTTATTTTTGGTGAATGTTTTTGTTACCCTCCCTTAGTCTGGGTGATACTGCCCCCTTAATATCTTAAGACCTTGAAAACAAAAAAATTTTAAAAACCAGATTATACAAAATTTAAAGTAAATGTTGATTTTATTGTTTCTTACCTTTCACCCTTTGTTCAGGGCTTCTAAATTTCATCTGCATGCCCAGAAAGTGAAGGTTTCTGGTCACATACTTGAGGAATGTTTCAGCAGTTCTTCTTGCCAAAGTACAAGCCTAAACATAAAATCATACAAATAATTCACATCACATTTTAAATGTACTTTTAAATCAAATGTTTTTGTCTATAATATAATGCTTCTTTTATTGTAAAAATGAATTAATTAAAAACACAATATTTATAAACCAGACATTTTTTATGTTTTGGGTGGTCTTGAAAAAAAATGAAAAGCTTTAGAAAGGAAATGTCTTTTAAAAAATATTTTTGATTTAGGACCATTATAGAAAAATGTGTGAACTTTACATTTCAAATACTAACTTAAAAAAAAATCAAAAAGTGTAATGACCATGAAAATAATTTAAAATGTAAATAACAATAAAGCATATTATTTGTAAAGTTTAGATGAAGCTGCTATGCCTGAACAACACATACCCTAAGAAAAGCCTCCTTCTGCTCATTGTGTTTATTTATAAGTTGGACTAGGTAAGCTGCCTTAGCCTGCGTGTTGGTGGTACCAGCTTTCTCCGAATTGCACCAGTCTTCATCGCGCTTGTAATCACGATCTAATGACTCTAATACTGACCAGACCTGATTATTGGACAACAGGAAAATGAAACCATTAATCTTTTAATAAAAATGCAGTCATTTTTTAAAAACAGGTGCTGAAAAAATTATTTAATCAAATTCAAAACACCACTATTTAAAGCATTTCAATTTTGAAAAAATTGGAACTCAAAAAGTACGAAGACAGTTATTATCCGGAATAAGAACTAGAGACTTTCCTTTTAGCCACCACGACATCCCATATTACTGAGAGTAGGTGCTGTTATTGGACTGGAATCCCCAGGGGAAAAGGAGGGTGGGCCAGCCAAAGAAAACATGGAAGAGAACGGTTGAGGAAGAGGCAAAAACAGCTGGGCTCTCATGGGCACAGATTGGAGGAGCAGCCCAAAACCGAGTCCGCTGGAGATGTGTGGTTGCAGCCCTTTGCTCCCCAGGGGCCATAAAGGAGTGATGATGATGAGGTGCTGTTATACTTTAAACAGTTCAATCAAACAACAATCACTGACCTGCTCAGCGTGCTATTATACTTTAAACAGCTCTTACAAAAATCACTGACCTGCTCAGCAGTTTTGTACCAATTGGTGGATGCCATGACCAGCTTCTGCCTCTCTTCTGCATGATACATCAGCTGCTGCCAGGCTAGGGTCACATTTTCTGCAATAGCCCGCACCAGCTCTGCGTTGTAGTGTTGTTGCTGGAGCATGGCCTCAGCTCTTTGTGTCACAGTCACAACACTAAAATGGGTTTTCTTTAGAGAAAAACAAAATAAATCCATTACTCCACTAGCTTCACCAATAGCTATATTTTATTAGTTAATTCATGAACATGAAACTTTATTTCAATTGCAATGTAATAATGAAATTTAAAATGCTTTAAACTCATGAGTACTGAAAATTTTAATCCGGGTTATAACATTTAGTCTTTAAAAAGTTGTATAATGATTAAATCATTTTGATAAGTTAAACTAAATTCATAAGGATCACATTTTAGTGGTACAAAATTTTAACTTAAATCTCTAATTAAACACTTAATTCCCAATAATTTTTACCTCAAAGGCTATCAGCTAAACACGTACAACATATTTTTTATACATTAAATTATCCATGTTTACCTCTATAGCAATCATAAACTGTTCATGTTCTTTCTTCAGCTGTTCAGCTTCTACAAGTGAGTTTGGACACATAAAACTGTCAGTCAGCATTGACTCTCCATTTCTTACCCACAAGATCACCTGAGGATCAAATATTGCATCTATTAATTTGTGATTGAGCATTCAGAATAAGACAGATATTTCTACTTATGTGCCTGATAAAAGCTATTTTAGTACCATAATAAAATCTGCTATATTCTGTGAATTATAATCCACTCAGATTTCAACAGCAGGGGACAGCAGTTGGGTTAATATGAATAGTCACGGTTTTATAAAACTAGAGTTTGTGTTTATGGGAAAAGCCATGGTTTTATAAAACTAAAGTGTGAGTTAATGTAAAAAGCCACATTTTTATAAAACTAAAGTTTGTGTTAATGTAAAAAGCCACTGTTTTATAAAACTAAAGTTTTTGTTAATGTAAAAAGCCACTGTTTTATAAAATTAAAGTGATAGGAGAAACATACAATTCCCCCATAATTTAAAAAATGTAGTTGCTTAGTCATTAGCTATGCAGCTCAAATTATAACAGTTGACCACACCTTTAGCTTGATAAAATATGGTAATATATAAATAAAAATTTACAACACATGTATAAATAATTCTATGAGGGCATAAGAACTACAAGTAAATGATGCAATCATTACCTGTCTGGCTTCGATCTCAAAGTTCCTCAGATGCACACATTGCTGAAGTCTTAACCTCTTTTGTTCAGCCAGACCCTCTAGATCTACTTGTCTCTCATTTAGATATTCTAATAAGACACTAATGCGATTGGTTGCGTCATGATCATTCTCACTCATCACCTGCAGTATTGTAAATTATGTACACTGATATTAAAAATACACATCTACAAGAATATAATATTAATGAATATGGACATAACAGTGCATGTTTGTCAATGTAATTTACGTAAATCTATTTTAATAAATGAGACCAACTAGCATTTGAAAGATGTATTAACAAAGATAGTAATATTCAATATTCTGACCTATTTTGAATGTGATGTGTAAAAAGAAATTATTTAAATTTTAGACTTATACAGGTATTTAGCCTGTAATCATTTTCATTTTTAATTTATGTGGTGGCTTATGTGGTTTGTACTACCTTGTACTAGATAGATTTGTTTTTTGAGCAACTTTAGTGTAAAGCTAGGATTTGGGTAAAATTCAGATGAAAATATCAAATAAAATAGTTTTTATATAGATGGAGTAATAAATGTTAACAGAAAACAATAATCTATAGAAAAAAATTTGAAACATTTTTTAAGATGAAAGGGGTTGTAGCGTTTAGAATGTTATTAAATTTTATATTTTAAGTTGCTTCATTGCTTATACAACATTTCTACTAAACATAAAGGATTGGTTTATTTTTTTTTTTTGAGTTATTATGACTAAAAACCATGTTTCTTTTTTTGTTGTTTTTAATAGCTTTTTCTGCTAATCATCCTGTTTTTGACTGCATGTGACTGTGTACAGACCTGTGCTAATTCTTGGCCCCGTTGTATAACTTCATATGTGCAGTTTTGTACATGCATGACACTCTCATTGTGAATCTGTAACAGCTGCTCAGCTTTACTGCCATCTGTTACCATTTCCATGTGCTGTAACTCCTCTGACAGTAACTCCAGCTGGGAGGATACCTACAACAGAAAAAAAAGTGTGAATTACCTCCCTTGGTTTACACTGGTGACTTGACAATTGATACCTTAATTTTACATATTAATTACTTGAAAATTGTATAAATTATGACAAATGACAATAGTAATAAAAAAAATGTTTTCAGTAATAATTATGAATAAAACTTACCTCCATTGAATCCCTCTCAAAGACCTGCAACTGCAGGCAAAGATCTAGCTTCATTTTTCTTGCTGCCCATAAATCTTCAAGCTGACTGCGACTGTCATTGAGCTGACTTAGGACCCCTGAAAAAATACACACAGAATGCTAAATTAAAGGAAAATTCTTGTTTCAACATCTTACTTCAGACTCACGCAACTAAGAGAAAGCAATAATCGCCAACTATTAAAGTTACTCGAACATATCAAAAACTGACCTTCTATGTGCTTGTAATCAGCACTGTGTCCTGTCTTTTCTGTTTCCATGGAAATGATCCTAGACAAAAAAAAATTTAAATATGAAACAAGAACACAACTTTACTACATCTTTGACTGAATCAGGGAAATGTTTTGATGTTCTAAAATTGACCCTAAAGGTTTGAATTTCCTTATGTGCTCTGAGTGAAAGTTATCTAACTGTATAACATTACGAAGTCAAAATGCACAATCACCAGACATGGACATGTTTTAAATTTTAAATTGTATCTTGAAAACAAGGATTCTCATGTAACAAGGTGTAAACTGAATACAAAAAAAATTGTGTTCTTTTTTAAAAGCATCCTACAATAACAAACTTAATAATCTAAATTAAATTATGAAATAATTAAACATTGAAAACAAGAAATGTCTAAATATTTTAATATTTTAAAAGTAGAAACTAAATTGAAAACAAATGCAATGAAACTGCTATACTGGTCAAGGTTGTTTGAATAATAGTAAACACAATCTTTCTTTCATCTCTTTCCCACCCCCCCCCCCTCCCAAATCTTCCAGTATTACTTCCCTCATGTTTTAGTTTGTGTACTTTAAACAAAACATATGTTAATAGATGTCTAGAGTATGCATATTATTTCCATGTTTCAACTATTATTATATCAGCAAACATACCACCCTCATACAAAAAGAGCATATAATTCCTTTTAGAATAAAGTATTTCATGTAAAAACTTCACTTTCTTTTTCTTAAGTGAAAACTAAAAAAAAAAACTGTTTTGAAATAAATTTTGTCAACACACAACTTACATGTTGTAACCACAGACAACTGTGCAATTGTGAAAGATTGAAAATAAAATTGTTATTCAGGTAGCCATTCTCAAAGTTTATCACCATGGTCCTACATACTGGTTTTTTTATTATGTTTGTTATTTTTTATTCTTGGTTATTTTTGCCAGTTCTGAATTTTAAAAAACTAGTCCTGTTAAGTATGAAAGAGGGGGTGTTGAGGGGTGTTGTTTTAATAATGGGGAGGGGGGGGGGGTTAACAGATGAAAAGATGAGAATGGCTTGTCAAATTTTTTTAAAAAGCTGGTGATTCTGTTTCCTGGTATCACTGGCATTAGTATGCTTTAGAATTTTACTGCACACTTGTTTTGTAGGGAAAAAAATAAGGCTGTCTGGCAGAACTTAGTAAAGACAAGAACTTAGTAAAGACAAGTTCACACTTGTTGAACTTTATAGAAGTGAACACATAATTCACATGTATATCAGTACTTAGTGTATGCTACACTTACACGTTAATGAACAATTATGAACTATTATAGCAAACAAACAAAATAAAACTTATGCTAAATATCACTAATTTTAAATTAACTTGGTATTTACATTTATAAATGTACTAGAGAGATTCTGCTTTTTTTCTAATTCACACTTAAAATTAACAGTGTAATTTATTAAATAGAAACACAAAGCAGGAATTATATAAGGGGAAAGAACTTTTACAAAACGCTCATACTAAACATATTTTATCTAGGGAAGTATAAAGGCATAAATCTAAAGCTAAATCTTTTACAAGTTGATAAGTTGATTTTTAATGTAGAAAAATTGTAGAACAAAATAACATTGAATATAATACATAGAATAGTTCATGTTGCTGCAACAGAGTTATATTTAACAGATAAGAATGACTGCTCTCTGTGACCAACCATAACAACCCCATTGTGACTTACCTTAGCTGTTCCAACAGCGTCTCTCCCTCCCCAACAGTATTGATAGCAGCTTCCACAGTTGTTTCCCTCTGCTGATTGAACTGTGCTATCAAATGCTCTGCCCCTTCAACGCTGTCAGCTAGCTCTGTGCTTTGTAGCTCTGTGTGCAGATCTTCTAACCAGTTGGTCAACTGCAAGTCAGCCATGTCATACAAACGTTAGGAACAAATTGTTAGGATAACAATGGTTAACTGTCAGAACAAGTTTAATTTGAATTTTACAACAAAAACGGGAATGTGTGGTCAGACGGTAGACTGCTAACCTGAAAGCCTCGAGTTTAAATCCTAAGCTCAAGACCATAGGCCCTCCTTGAATCCACCCAGCATGCTATAGAGCATAGTGCTGACCATACTATCCATTCATTATGAGGTCAAAAAAAACAAGTGAACTCTACTTCATCTCCCCCAATAGACCACCAGGTTTGAAAGTGTAACTCACTTATAAAAAAAAATATTAATACAATCCCCTTGTTCTGTTGGTCCGAAATAAAATAACTTTAGAAATTGAACTTTTAGACCACAATTTGTTTCAAAAAATATTTAGTAAACAATTTATTTTAATTTTACATATAAATAAGACTAGGTAAGAGCATATTGTTTTACTCTATACATTACCTCATGTACATGTGAATAAAATATCACTGTCATGTCCAACACCGCTCTTCGCCTTTGAAGAGCAGTTAAAAATGAGTGCATTCGCTGCTCTAGTTCATGTGCTTCGCTGTAAATTTCAGTGGCATCACACTCTCCAGTTTGAGCAAGCTCATCAGCTGCTGCTAGAAGTTTTTCTGCATTTGTTATTGTATTCTGTGAATAATAAGAACAAAGATAAATTTACAGACAGTGCTTCTTAGTCCCTCTAGAGCCATTAAAAGGAATTCAATTCTCAGAATAATAAGTAGAATGAATACATTAGTCTTTCTGTAAAGAATGCATAAAAAAATTGTACTATGAATAATTAAAGTGTACAAAGTATATACTTGTTTTGGTTTATCTATTAGAGTTAGTGCCCTTTAGTGTCTCAAATAAATTCCTAACTTCCCTAGTCAAATGAGATGTGGCTGATATACACAGACATCAATCAACTGCTGTGAGGTGAGAAGCTAGCTTCTACAAACACTTAGAATGGTTCCTTCTCTACATAGCTAAGTGTTACAGAATCAAAACGATAATTTAAAACAGACCCTGCTATTTGTCTGAACTCTGACCTTGCTGTAATAAATAATTCATAAGTGACCTGAATACATGGCTCAGCACACTTTTATATTTTTATCAAAAACAGATAAACTTTATGACATACCTACATTACTTCATACTAACTTTGCTGCAAATAATCCACAACATTATAAATATTAAACTTCTTGTTATCTAATTAAATATTTTATTCTTTTCATTTTTTGTCTATCTAAAATAACTGATTTAGTTTAATTTTAAATAATGTGATTCAACATTTTTTTTTAAAATAAATTCTCAATTGGTTGAAAGCTATTTCATATAGACTACTTCTTGAAGATCTAAATCAGTTTTTTTTTTAATCTAGCAGTTCCGAAACTGGGAGACGATAAAGACCCATGGTACCCAAAAAAACTGCTCACTGAGCTAGACCTAAAGAAACAACTTACATTGAATTTGCCAATTACATGTTTTCAATAAGAGAAATGTATAGAAGTCACCAATTTTTTTTTCAAGCTAGGTGTGCAAACAAACACTGCAAAAAACAGTACTAAATTTCATTAACCTCCAGTTATTTGATAAGGATCCAAACACTTCCAAAATGAATAAAAACAATTTTATTATTATGTATATCCAACACACAGAAAACCAAACAGCAGCAACACATAGCGTCACAGAGCAGGATTTTAAACTGCTAACTCCATAAGAAAACAGATAATAAAATTCACAACTCCCCTAATGCAAATCTATCTAAGGTTTCCACAACCTCTGGCCAGTTTTGGAATATTTTCTCCACATCCAGAAAGAAATAAGAAATAAAAATCCATCTTTAAGAAGTAAAACACTCAAGTCAACTTGAGTGCTTTTCTTTTTTTTTAAAGAGAAAATAAACTCCAATTTTTTTTCCTCTGGATGTGCTAAGCTGTTGTGATTTTTTTGGGGTTTTTTCCTTTAAAAATATCTCAACCACATGTTTGCCATTCCAGTGTGACACTATAAACGAAAGGGTGGGGATGGGTGGGTGTTGTTCATGGATAAAGAAGAATGTGGGTGCATGATTTGTTGTTAAACAGAGAGGAGGGTTAGAAGAGTCAGGGGGACCACCAATTACAGACAAGCCAATTAAATTTGTGTTTAGGTAAAAAAAAAAACTTTTATTATTTCTAGAATGGGCCAATTTCTAAAGCAGATAAAAGATGTTAAATGGAAGAGTGATAGCTAGAAGGTCTTATAAGGAGGTTTTCATTTGAAAATAATTGCTGGTTAAAATTTAGCTTTTAATAATCAAATAAAAAAAATGTTTTAAATTTTACATTAGCTGACTATTGATTAAACTTATTTTTTTCTTAAAGAAGCATTATGTTTGCCTCTGTGAGCAACAGATATTTTGGTTAATTTTTGTTAGCCAATAATCAACAAATTTATACAAGGAAATGAATTGGGCAAGAGTAAAATTTTACACCTCATAAAGCAATAAAGATGCTTGTGTTGGGGGGGGGGGGGGGGGGGAAACAGTGGCTGTGTGTAAGGCAGTGAGAACTAGGTTTTACATTCATAACAACCGCAGGTGGGGGATGGGGGGGAAGGAAGGAAGGGTGTTACTGTGTAGGATACATATGAAGGGGAACGGGTAGCTGAGAAAAAGGGTGGGGTTTTAATAAAGAGTGCATGAAGCAAGGAAGAGACAGCCTACCATAAAGTTGGAGGAAGAGGGGGGAGAGGGGTGAAATGAGAAAATAAGCTAAGATAATATTCTTTAAAAAAAAAAAGGGGTATCCTGTGTCATCTATGAATGTACAAAATTCAGGCAGCAGTTTTCCCACATTCAGGGTGTCTAGGGCAGCCACTGCTGCTGATAACAGCGTGCCCGACAGATGTGCACGCTGTGGCACATGTAAACAGGGCTCTGAGGAACTATCTGCCATTTCAGATTGACACTGAGAATTTTACTATTAACATTGCCATTGAGAATTTTACTATTCCTATCACTTCTGCCATTTCACATTACCACTATTTCTACTATTCCATTCACTTCTGCCATTTCACATTGCCACTGGTATTTTTACTATTCCATTCACTTCTATTTCCACCATTGGGCTTATGTAATTAACTCTTTCAGCTGGTAAAGGTGTGCAGGGCAGATGTGCATGCTATGTGGCACATGTAAACAAGGGGTCTGAGAAACTATCTGCCATTTCACATTGACACTGAGAATTTTACTATTCACATTGCCACTGAGAATTTTACTATTCCATTCACTTCTGCCATTTCACATTGCCACTGGTATTTTTACTATTCCATTCACTTCTATTTCCACCATTGGGCTTATGCAATTAACCCTTTCACCTGACAAAGGTGTGCAGGGAAGATGTGCATGCTAAGTGGCACATGTAAACAAATGGTCTGAAGAACTATCTTCTACTCCACTATCTTCTACTCCATAATGCAACAGATGTTTTTACTATTCCATTCACTTCTATTTCCACCAATGGGCTTATGCAGTAAATTCCACTGTTGTTTTACTATGACATGTACTTATTTCCACTGTTAAAAGTGTGGAAGGTAGATGTAAACAGGGGTCTGAGAAACTATCTTCTGCTCCACAATGCCACTGGTGTATTTACTATACAATTTACAGGTGTTTTTTTTTCTTCAGATTTCACCTATAGGGCTTATGCAGTAAAATCAACTGCTATTTTACTATTATATGTACAGTTATGCAGATGTGCATGCTAAGTGGCTAATGTAAACAGTGGGCAAGAACTGTCCCCTGCTCCCTACTGACACTGATTGTATATGTTATTCTCACAGATGCTCTTTAAACTGTTGCATTTACAGATTCTTCATTCTTCAACCAATGTTTTAAGTATCACATTAACAATTACTTATACTGATGTTTTAAAAAATAATTACTCCTACTGTTTAAACTATTACATTTACAAAGTTACTCCCACTGTTGTTTAAACCATTACATTTACATAGTTACTCCCAATTCTGTTTAAGCCATTACATTTACATGGTTACTCCCACGGCTGTTTAAACCATTAGGTTAAACTATAGCTGGGAACAGAGTTTAAAAGTGCAAGTAATTTCTTCTGCAATGTAAACTTAAAATGGAGGAAAGAATGTACACAGCTGCCCTGCTCAAGACAGCATATCTAATCTGTGTTTACCAGTAAATAATTAGGCGTTAAATGAAAACAAGAATAAAGATAGGAAAGAAAATTTTAAATGTGTAAAGAATTTTTTTTTATCTGGGTGTTTTTCTAAATTAAAGTGTAATTACAAGGGGTAGTCTCATGCTGATGGCAGCACTCATGTATTGAATAACACTGTTGAAAGGACCAGGGTTCAGGGCAAATCATTATGCTAATTTTTTTTATGTATCTAAGAATAACATCATTTTTAGTGTCACTGGCTCTGAGCTATGGGAGGAATGTCATTGTTATCAAAATGATTGAAAATTCATGAAATAACTTGGTTTTAACACTCAAAGAAAGGTTTTTTTTAATAGGATGTCTACAACCGTTAGTCAATATGTCAGAGGTCAATTTTCATTGAATTTTCAACAGATGTTTTTGTAAGATTAAGTGTCTTATTGATATTCTGTTAAAACTAGAATACAGATTCACTAGTAAAGAATTCTAAATATTTCTGCTATAAGATAATAAGATATCCAATTTTGAAAATTCCAGGCTTTAACTGAAATAAAGTATGAAGGCACCAAGAAATTAACCTACACATTGGTCGTAAAACAAAGGGCTTCTGATAAATGAATCAGCTAAGTTGAATTCTTAAAAATACATCATTGAGGTAAACTAAACCTATTTTTTTATTCAATAGCTCAGAAACTTTTTTTTTTCTTTATTAAACTGCAAAAATGTATTTATTGCCTCAGTAAACTAAGAAAAGAAATACAAAGGCTGGTACTAGTTTAAAACCTAAAAGCATATCTAATCAATGCATCAAAAGGGTCAAATTAACAAAATGGTATACATGGTTGTCTGAAGAAAAATATTGCTAAGTCTTTCAACAGAACTTAAGTGTTGACATCAAATGTAATTCACAGCAAATTTTAACTAAGCATCTCTTTTTAACTTCATCTTAAAAAGGAAGTTGTTCAGACATAAAACTAGCCTTAGGGAACTACAGGAAGTTTAAACCATAAACAGGAACAACGAGACATTTCACCACGGGGAATGGAATGAATTTTCTAACAGTTCACAGAATTTAAGTGTGAGAAGACATGAAAATAACTTACTCTAACATATTTTTACAGTGATTAAAATGTATTAATAAGATAGACAGCTAAGATGGTTTGTACAAAAATTATATAATTGTCATAAAACAACTAAATGGGATATTCTAAGTATGGGTTTTAAATGTTGCTACACTAAAAAGAATATCCTAAATTGATGGTCATTTTATTTTTTAAATTATTGTTAAAATTAAACATTACAATATTAGCGTGGAAAGCAATCTATCTGCCTGACATCGAAAGTATTCCTTAAAAATGTATATATTTTCAATAATCAAGCATTCGAAATACAAGTTGTATTGGAGTTGACAATAGTTTAAGTACTAGGGTTATGATTTGGGAAGGGTTTAAATATATTATAGAAGAAAAACATGAATTAAATTAAAAAAATAAAAAATATTTTAATATTTGCATTTAACATTTGTTATAATCTATGTAGAATTTTATTACAAAAAAAAAACTTATTTAAAAGAAATGTCTTTAAAATGTAAATGATTAAAGTACAAAGCATATAAGAAATAACTCACCCTTGCTACAGACTCAAAGTGCTCATGACTTTTCTGTAATGCCTTGGCTCTCTGCAGTGATTTCCCTATAGAGATGTTTTTCTTGAGGAAAACATCACCATGGTTGTTTAGCCAGTCAATCACCTAGAGAACCCAGAATGATAAATATTCATTAACAAAAACACATTAAGTTCACTCAAGCTTACTCTGAAACAGTACATAGTTATGTAGATTAAAATGCTTCTCTATTTAAAGCACATTCAATACAGTAAGTTTGCTAGTAATCAATATTTTTTTTTCAAAAGTGGTTTAAAAATACATGCTATGTAGGTAAAGGAGTTAAAAGAACGAAAGTACACGGACCCACACAATCAAGTCTGTACTAGAAATGTAATTTTTACTCACAAAGGTCAGTAATAGAAATGTAATTTTTACTGACAAAGGTCAGTACTAGAAATGTAATTTTTACTGACAAAGGTCAGTACTAGAAATGCATATCAGTACTTGCTATAAATTGACCCTCAAGTTCAACTAAGCCTCACCCAAACAGAGTAGTGTGTTCAACAGGTAAAAAGAAAATTAAAATTTAAGAATACTGACTGATAAATCTTTCGATTTTTCTTAAAAATGTAATTTGTAATTAACAATTAGAGGTGGCTATCACCACAGAAAAAAAAAATCCACAGGTTTTTTACGTTTGTTCTAGTAATGATGCGAAACCTTTCTTTCTCGATGAGACTAAATTACTAATCAGGCATGAATTAAGAGATTTCTATATATATTTATTATGAAAGCAATAGTAATAAATACATATTACACATAGCTTATGTGGCTTTAGACCCACACAAAGACAAAAAAGACTAAGTTACTAAGAGTGATAGTAAAGAAAAGAAAACAGTATAGAAAGTACTGAGGAAGAGTAAAATGACATTCCAGTAAGCTGAGATTCTTTTCAATCATAACAGTGAAACGATTATTACCTTGAAATTGATTGAGTGACACAATAAAGGAAACAGAGCATGGTGTAATGAAGCTGTTGACCTACCTGCTTCACGTCTTGCTGAAAGAGCCTAAGTCCTAGCCTTTGGTGAAGCTTGACCTTTTTGCCATGCCAAATTTGTTCTAAATGACGCTGGTGTGCCAGGACCTGTGGTCACAGAATTGTGTTTTACACATTATTGAAAGTATGGGGATAACCACGAGGAAATAGTGGAAAAATGTTATTAATTATTTTTGTTGTACATTTGTTTCACCAAGTATACATTTTATTCAGTTAATTTAGCCTATGACTTATATGACTTTTTTGGGTTGGGCAAAAACTAAAATAGTTGAATGGAAATGCATGCAATGGAAGTACAAACACACAAGGGGAGCCTACCTCGTGAACTACATCTAAAACATGACCAGCAGCCTCAGAGTAATCTGCCTTGGCAGTTATAGAGTTAGCACTACTGGATGTAACAGGTGTCTGAAGGGTATCTAAGAGTGCTTTCCCATCACCACAAACCTATTAGAAAACAGAAATCAAATAATTTTTATTAACAAAAAAAAAGTTTGAAAAAATATTGACTAAACCAGCTCCAGTAATCAATGCAGTTTTTGTTTATTGTGGGTAAATAAACAGCCATTTTTAATGAAATATATATTTGAGATTTGAAAGTGCCATCCTACCTCAGCATATGTCTGACTGATGGTTTCTATGAGATTCTGATGCTGCTGGAGAGCCTCCTCAAGGTCCTCAATACCTGAGGGAATCTTGAGACTTTCACATGTATTCTGCCATACAATCACTTGAGCAAGGTACTGGAGGAAAACAAAACAATTCAACTTAGAAACAATAGACAGAGGAAACATTGTGGGGGGGGGGGGGGGGGGGGGGGGGGGGAGGTTTCACTTCCTGACTCCTGTTAAGTTACAAGAGTCCTTTCAGCTTTGATGAGTACCTAACCCCTGATAAGAAAAGTTAAGGCGGTGGGCATAGTGCTAACTAGACTTTTATTTAGCAGATGTTGCAAACACCAATTCACGCTACTTTATCAGACTTGAGGGCTGTCCATTCTTTAAGACATTTTTTAAACTTATAACACATTACTAAAAAAAAAAAAAAAAAATTTAAATAATTATACAATGCTAAATAATTCTAAAAATTAAATAAAATCATTTTCATTTATGCATACATTTTTAGTATTAAATTATTCTGAAAGCCTTTATAGCAAAATTATAAAAACATATTTGTAAACATATTACAACTTTGATCCGGTTGACTTACTTAACTTAAACTAATAAAATTGTGTACATCTATTAAATTCTGTTAAATTACCTGTTCAGCTTTTTTATGAAACACTACTGACATGCGCAGAACAGTGCTTCTGTCTTCTAATGCCGCAGCTAGACTCTTCCACTCTCTTTCAAGCCTCCCACCCTCCATTCTAATAGTATTTGAGGCGTAATGACCAGAGTCACACATGCGTTGGGCCATACCCAGAATTCTTGTTATATTCACATACACATTCTAGAAATAAATTATCAAACAAAGTATTAAAATATGGTTAGGGATTTGATTTTTAAATCAATGCATATCAATAAACACAGGCATAATATCTGTTACGGTGAAACAGAATAAGTGTTAGGATTTTAAAACTTTATTGAACCTACAATTGCTCATTCTGTTAAGATTAAGGGGAAAATGAGTATGCTTAAAACCATCCCTTATAAATTAAAAATTCTTAAAAACATTTTTTAAACATATATTCTTAAGTAAACATCTCTTTTAACTCAAAATAATTTTAAAAAGCAAATAAACTTGCAATTAAGCAATTATTTAAGATTGTGTAGAGAAGATTACCAACCTCAGCACTTGTGGCAAACTGACAATGTTCAGATTCAAGCTCCACTGCCATTTGATGACAGGTTCCTATCTCTGTGTAGTTGACTAGAAATAGGTCTCTATTATGACTAATCCATTCAAACATCTGTAAACATAAAGAAGTATCATAATCAGAATTTACATTTTTAACCTTTTTTTTTTATAAATTTAAGAACTTTGAGACAACTTAAAACAATTTAATGACTGCTTTAGTTATAGGCTTTAACTTTTTAGTATCATCATAACAAAAAGCATGATAAAGACAAATTCATTAGAATTCAACCTGCTGTCTTTTGAGGATTTTAAAAGCAATCAAAATCTTATATTATCATCCAAAAATACATTTCCATTAATATATTTTAAGCAGGTTTTTCTATCCTCAGTTACTTTTTCCCAAACTCTAACTTTCATAACCAAATCAGCAAAAAAACAGACCTTTTCTACATCTTCTTCAAATATTCTAAGTTGTAAGCATTGTTCCAGTCTCATCTTCTTGACACTCCACAGCTGGTTCAGGTGTTGCTTGGTGGACTGGAGGTTGTCAAGCAGCTGGGAGATCTGAGGTACAGCAGACTGGAAGTCAGCATTGCCAGAAATCACATACCTCCTTCCATGAGATCCTGTGTGGGAAGACAACAAAAGAATTTTGATCAAAGCTTAAATTTTCCAATAAATCAGAGCTGCTCACTTTCTAAACATGGACATTGATGAGCATAAATTTATATAACTATTAGCATATGATTCTGGTTTGGGGGGGGGGGGGGGTTAATGGAAAATGTATCAATCTTGTGCTTTTTTCCAATTAATTATATGACATTATTTTTTTTTCTCTTCAAAATGTTTTTTTAAAAAAGAAAGATAAATATCAGCACAAAAAACTATAAATAAATGCAAATTAGACTACCAAAATATATCTAATTACTAAAGACTAATAAAAATACTAATAGCGCAACCATCTCTAAATGCTAAGAACTCACCACTATATTCCCCAGTGATCCTTTGTAAAATCTGGTGTCCCTCCATGGCCAGCTGCTCCACTGGTGCCATTTGGACCCTTTTCTTCAGGTGATTGTGTTCTTCCAGCACCATTTGAGCACCATTAAGGTCATCTGGTAGCTCTGGATTGGTGAGGATCTCTCCCAGTTCATCCAGCTTGTCCAGCAGGTCTAGAGCCTTCCATATAAACTCCTCTAACATCTGAGATAAAAATTAAAAATTAAAAACTATTTCATCATTCTCAATAAAACAAATATTCTATTTTTAACAGAAAGTAACTAAGTTTCGAAGATGTAATGTTAACTTTTTCTATTCAATTTATAATATTTAGGCTAATAAAAATATTTTTTTAAAAATAATATTGTACTTAAATAGAGGAATTGAGAGGAATCTAAACTAAATAACACTTTTAAAGTAAAAGCCCTATATAATAACTAAGAAAGTTTAAAAATGACAAACACTAAAATTGAAAGCTAAACAAAGAGTTCATTTAAATTATAAACATGTTGGAGAGAGAGAAAAAAGAAATTATGCAAGAGTTAAAATTACTCCTAACGCAATGTTTACACTTACAACATGTATACTATACATGTCTAGAAAAGAAAACTCGCAGCAAGTAAGTACATATGTCAGCGTGAAAAATGTTTCTGTATAACATTAACTTGTTGCAAGTGATAGTTATCTAAATAAGTGTCAACTATTGAACCCACCAGCCGCAGTTGTATCCACTGTTCGTGATCATACTCCAGTGTTCCATCAAACTCTCTTGTTAGCTGACTAGGTTCAATGGCTTTATTAAGACTGTCTAATGATATCATGTTGGTCTACACAGAAACACAAGTATAATTGTAAGGAAATTAACAAATAGATTTTTTTAAGCACACAAGTATAAAAGTATGCTGTGTACAGAGTAATACAGAGCAGAGGAGGAATAACTAAGAATTGTTCTGTAAAGAAAATTTCATTTTACCAGCATAATAAGCAGGGAAGGGGGGAGAAGTATAAAAGTTTACCTCAAAATTATACTTTGAGCTTCCAAGACTAGTTCGCTGCTTCTCCCAAAATTTTTCAGGTTTGATAATAAATGCCATGTTTATATTGCCAGGAAAACATTCCTAAAAGACAAAAGAAAGCTATTATATTTATGCTGAATATTTAAATTTAATTTGTAAATAAATTACTATCAATTTACTATTAAATTACAAATGTTTGACTTTTCTTTAAAGCATTAAGAGAAGGTGATCTTTCTGCCTATTCAAATTAGAAGAAAAAGTAAAAAAAGATGGACATTTATTGAATTTTTGGGTAATGATATAATCCAGTTTATTTACTTAGCATGAGGTTTACCTATTCCATATTTAAAGCAGATTTATATTACCTGTAAAGCTTTCAATATAGGCTTTACTGTTTCCCATTTTGTGCCCCTCATATCTAGTATCATTGTGAAGCCTCTTTCTCGAACTTCATCACTAGTAAAATGAAGTTTGGTAGAAATGAAAATTTCATTGATAATTGTAAAACCAACTTGATACTTCTAATCTTTTTAGAATCAGGTTTTGAAAATAACAATTAACACCTTTAAAATAATGTAGTTTTTGTAACTAATTGAATTAAATTTATCATTAAATTTTATTTGATTTTTTTTTTTTATTTATCAGGCAAAAACAGAAATAAATATAGATATGTAAAATACTAGAAAAGTTGTGTGTTTCACAATAAAAATTCAGAAATGTTTATTTTAGAAGAAATACTTGAGGTCTAATTTGTAACACTAATGAACAGTTGAAGCATTGAGGACTAATGTGCAACACTAATGAATTAATGAATAATTAAAGCATCCTCACCTTGGAACACTTGCTAAATATGTCATAAGCCTTCTCAGGTCTTCATATTTTAATCTTTCTGGGTGTGTGTGTGAGGGGAAGGTTAAAATAGGACCACCTCTCCTATCTCGGCCACCTGTGAGGAATTATGATAACAAGATAAGACAAGGATAAGAGATTATTTAATTTTAACATCAGCTAGAAGTCTGGAAGCACACAAAGATATATAATTTTTTTTTAATAAGGAATCAAAGTAGAGTAGTTAAAAGACCAGAGCAACATAAAGAAATGAATTTATGATTACCTGAAAGGTAAGCCACCCTTTCTCGTAAAACATGAACAATATCTGCAGCTTTTAAACCATCATTCCGTCTCCCACCTGTAATTAGATTAAAACTGATTGTTATATTTTATGTATTTTATATGTTAACTCCAAGAATGGATATACAAATCTTTTACATATACTAAAACATATAAAGTAATTATTTGGATAAAAAATTAATAAATCTACCCTTTTGATTCAAGTTAGATAAAAATGTAGATTTTCAGTTGTGTAAGCAACAAAACTATGTCAGCTGGTTGGTTTGCTTTTAGTTCACTAGTACCTGATTCTAGGAACCTATTAAATGTATCAAATTGATGAAGTGCTGATACTGATAGGATCACATTACAGTGAAGCCATAAATAAAACCTCTCTTGACCCTTAGCCTAGTAACCTCTCAACCCTAACTCACTTAAATGTTTATATGTATCTAGATCTGTATGATGAAAAACTTAATTTTAAAATAAGCAGAAATGTTCTGAGCAAACATATATATGTAAAAAAAAGTAATGTTCCCTATCAGATAATATCTAACCTGGCAGGCCACAGGGCAGGTGATCTAGAGTTCACCTGTTTATGTGGCCAAGGCATGGTGTGGTTAGCATTATGTCCAGCCGCCTTTACTTTCATAACATAAGCCAGGAGACTTTCGGGGTTTGGCAGACAAATGCTCTACCATTCAATCATGCCGTCTCAAAACATATATGTAATATGACATTAATAATAGACCACTGCTTGCATCCTAAGTAACTTTTTTTTAAATATATTTATTTATTTTTAAATAATAAATATATTTACTTGGCAGATTTTTATTATGGAAATTCTAATCTACATTAGTCTACAATTTATGGAATGCCAGTTTGTCTGACACAACCCTTTATCACCAGAGCTAATAGCACCGCTGATATGCACAGTCCACCCATTTTAGTTATTTGCTTAATTGTGAGACAGCCCATTCATATTGATATTACACCTCAGGGCATTGTTGCAGGTAAATCATGTGTGAGGTAACAGTGAGGCAATTGATCCCAAAGGAAAAGGAATGATTGGGAAAGGAAGGGTCAGGGAAACATTTCTCTTGTATGTGAAAATTTTTACCGCTCAATTATTTCCTAAACCCATAGCAATCTAACCAAATAGCAACATTTTTTAAATTACATTTAAAAGTAAACAGTAAAATACTAAATAGGCCTAAATAGTGTGTTACTAAAGTACTAAAGCAATACATTTTTCAAACTATACACAACACAAAAAAGACATGTAGAGCCAAAAAAGCAGCATAAAGCATTAACACATGTCTCTATGCATATGATTAACCAAGACTAAATTAAAACAAGTTAGTCATAGAAAAAAATCAATAACAGCTGTATAGTCCAGAGGAGAAATATTTCTATTATTCTATTGTAAAAATAAAAACTATTCTTTTATAATACTACTATACAGAGACAATGACAGTAAAGGCTTTTTTGTTCTACTTTATATAAATTGTTTTGAATCTCTAAAGAATCTAAATTCAGTACTTGAGTACTCTGTAACAGTTGCAAAACAACTTCAAAAATATAAATAACCAGCCTTAACATCTAAATTATGTTGTAATAACTCACAGATTATCACCTTAATTTGGGTCTGATGTACACCACAGGTGTACCAAGCACTTTTTTTTAATTTTAAATCTTAACAAATTACACTTGTAATAACAAAGTTTTCTTCAATGTTTATGTTTAACTTATTATATGTAATTTGTAATATATTAGTTTCTACATTTAAATAACCATAAACCACCCTAGCCTGTCTAGTTTGATTGTTGTTTGAGTTGGGTTTTAAAACATTTTAATAAGTCGAGTCTTAATGAACATGATTCTGGTGATATGTTTATTGTGCCCTTCTTCCCTTGATGATTGAGTGATTAACTGTTAATCCAGCCCTGATCCTAGCAAAGGTACATCAATAGCTTGTTGACTAGGAATATTATACCTAAGCTAATAAATAATTCAAAGTACAAACAAATAAAGCGGTAGTGATATCCCTTAAACTTTCTCGAATATTCTTATATAACACTGAGGGGGATAGCACCTCGGGATATAGACATATTTTTTAATCAATTTTTAAACACTTATTAAACTTTTTAATCTCATAGAAAAAAGAATTGCAAACCAAGTGAAAGGCAAACAATATGTGTATAATAGTGCGAAATATTAGTATTTTATAAATTCATATGCGTTTTTTGAGAAATTGGAAAAGTACTACTTCCAGTCAACGGAAATTATTCAAAATTTGATAGAAGGCAGAGAATTAGATATTTTACTGATATGTGAAATTTTGTTTAACTAACCATAACAGTACTCAAGTTATAGGCTCCTAAAGTAAACCAAAAGTAGATTAAGTTCCACTTCCGGTTACCGGAAATTGCAGAAAAGTTGATACAGAACTACAAATTTGATATAATACTTATATTTGAAATTTCAACAACCTAGCTGTAATGGTACTTAAGCTATCGTGTTCACAGACATACATACACACAGACAAAATTGTTTTTCCAACTCTGGTGAAAACGTCGAGATTTGAGAAAATCTCAATTTCAATTTTATACACAATTACAATACTTCCTCTAAACTTCGTATATGAGAAAGTAAAAATGTAAACAAGTACTGGTGATAAAAATGTTAAAACCACTAACATTATAAGGTGAGTTGGAATTAGGGTCCAACTAGAAATGCTGTTGAGGATCCCTTTTAGGGGAGGGACACTGATTGTAAAACTAGCATCAACATGCAAGCATTTCAATAATTATCAATTTTTAATGTAAACAGTAAAGAAAGGTTTCATGATTTTTATAAACTGGAGCTTAATTCTTATAACTGAAACTGGTTCAGCATTTACACTAAAAATAAGGGCAAATAAAAAAACTAAATTTGCAGATAGATCTTGACCAAACTTAAATTTTTTAAATATCAGTTGTTGTTTTTAATAAACATTTAAATGTAGCCCGATTAGCATCTAGTCCGTCAGTAAGTTAAGCCATAAGTGGATCAATGGTCTGGACTGTCCGTCATAACTTTTCCTCCAAAACAGACAGAAGCAATGAGTTTCTGTTATTGATTAGTTATCAGCTGAAGGTTCTTCAGTCTCAGGCAGTAGTGACTGGGCAAAGTAATTTTTCATCCTGATCAGAGGAGATTACAAGTCCATCTTGGATAAAAAAAAAAACCTTGCTGTTAAATCCAGGGGAAATAACACACCATGTAGTACAAAGGGACTGATGTGGTACTTCTATTAGTTCTGTTTAACAAAAATAATGTTCATTGTTGGCTCTGAACAAGCTAATTATTTATGGGTTCAGCTGGTACAATACAATGGAGCTTAACCAAACAGATGATGGTAATCAATAAGTATAAAGCATAAAAAGTAGTAAATGGATACATCCTTATTATTATTTAGAAACCCTATTAAAAGTCAACATTCTTATTAAAGTGCTATAATAATTATGTTACTTGTGTAACTTTACAATGTGAGCATAAAAATTATTAAGAAATTATTTCATATGAAGTTAGTGTATACAATACTCATACTGCCTTATCATTCCTAAAACGTATGAATGAATTAACGTTATGTATTAAACTTTGTAAATATATATTGCAACATATACATAACCTACATAACAAAACATAATTTATTACATATAAGACTATAATTAGGTCTTAACTTCACTTACTTTTAGAATCAAGTTTTTAAATGCTTTTTTAATCTTCACATCTTAAAAGTTATTTTAATTTGATTTTTAATAATATTATATTTCTTTTTTATTATTGTAGTCTGAAAATTATAGATGTACATAACTGCTGATTTTTGTGAAAAATAATTCTAAAACTTTTGATACCTTAGCATATTCTGCTGGTGCGATAATCAGACATAACTTTTTAATTTCTATTTCTAGCTTTACCTCAGCTATGTTTTACAGCCAAAATACATTACAAACACAGAATAAAACCTAACATCATAATTTTAAAATGTGCAAACAATTGGCAAAATCTTTTTAAAGGTAATATTTATGATAATAATCGCTTTCCTACTTATATCTATATTTAACAGGCAAACTCTCTAAAACGTAACATCATGAGTAAATAAATAATATTACCACTAATACAGAGCTAAATAATTAATAACTAATTAGGTTATTATCACTTTAAAAATTAATGTTATCAAATGCTGCATGTTTTTTCCCTGTACATTTATTGCTTCCAATACGGTGTAGAAAAATAAACAACATTACATTAAATAACGTTGTTTACTGAAAACTACCAAGCATGTTATTATTATTGATTGCAATAATCAAAAGTTTCAAAGAGTAACATGGTATGCACGCTCTTTATCTATTGCAACTGAACGCTGCCTAATAAAAAAAAAACCACAAATATTTTAGTATCACTGTTTGACAAGGAAATGACACCACATTTTGTTATGGCATTTTTTTTTCTGAGCCAAATGTCTCAAGTTCAAATCCGGGTTCAAGTCTGTGGAATGTTTCTGAGTCACCCAGCTCTGATGGGTGCCCACCTTGCATTAGGGAAAGTAAAGGCAGTTGGGCATAGTGCAGACCACATTATCCCTTCCTATGCTATATTGCTGAGTTCATAAACCTATGAACCTTTAACTGCCCAATGGATGGCTAGCTCAAAAGAGGAATCTTTACTATTTTTAAACATTAGATCATGGACTGTCATTTGTTTTGATGTGTAGTTAGCTTTAAGGATAGTAAAGTTCTTTTAAGTCAGGTACTCATCAGTGCTGGATTGACCCAATGACAGCCAAAATTCAAGACTAAAAAGTCAATGATCATAGAGAATATGATATTCTGAAGGTTCTTGAGGAACCAGAAATAAAGTAAAGTACCACTTCCCGGTTACTGGATATAGCTTAAAAGTAGATAGAAACCTACATACAAAATATAATAATTATATGAAATGTGTCACCTAAATGAAATGATACTCAAGCTTTTGGTATTCTACAAACAAAAAATATTTATATAGTAAAGTATCACTTCCAGATCAAATCTATTAAAATGTAATTAAACCTAAGTACACGATCTTATACATATCTATATATATAATTCTCCTCTTCGAGCCGTTAGAAAACAAGCTGCAAACGCTCTCCCTACCTCCCCACCCCTACATGGTTTTAGTGAGCTGTGTTCACTCTAAATGTTTACCAACGATTTTAAACGTAGGGGGGGGGGAAGGAAGGGGGGGGGGGTTATGGTCCTTAACGAGCTACTTATAGTGTTTTAAAGAAATTTTTCAGTGTCAGCGTTGGTACTGTCGAATTCACAAATTATGAATTATTAAAAATTAGAAACAACTAAATAGCGGCGTATGTTATGCCGCGGGCCGGCTCGTTTATAAAATTTCATCAATCTATTTTACTAGAAAGGAACTAAATAATCATGCTCACTCTGGAAAAATACAGTAAAATGCCATTTTCTGGTACCGGAAATCACTCAAAAGTTGAAAGAAACCTGTGTCTAAGTCTAAACATATATTTGAAATGTCATCGACCTAACTGAAACAGTACTCAAGTTATTGAGTTCACACAGATTTACTGACAAGATTTCATAACTGGCATTTTCCAACACATGGAAGGTGTGAAACAACATTTTTTTTTATATCATTCCAGTAAAAAAAGGGAAACTTAGATGACAAAGGTGCCCTATGTAATATTATAATTATTATATTAATTATATTTAGTCCTTTGCCTATATTAACAACAAAATATGTATAAACAAGACTTCTCAACTTTTTTTTAAACCATGCACATATTAAAAACAAACAGTAACTTTTTTTAAGTCAGACTAAAGATCAGGGTTAAGTTTAGGATTAGGGCTGTTGTGATACTAATAGTAGTTTAATGGTTATTTATCAATAACACTCCAACTGAACTGAATAATAATTGTTTTTTTTATGTTAAATACCCTTGCAGCTAATCATAAGTAATAGGCTTAACTAATTAAGTAATCACCAGCTGAAAATGTGTTGTACTTTAAATGTTAAGGGTCATTAAGTTTGAAAACTTCCTATTGAATTTATATTTCAATTCAATAGCCTAGGCCTATATTAAATATTTTATTAATAAAGATAAGCTAATAAAATAAAATAAATATTTAAACTAAATAAAATAGGCCAAGGAGGGTCTAGGCTAATAAAAATAAAATATTAATAGTAATAAGGCATTAATTAATAGGCCTTGGCCTTATTAGGCATAAAGTAAACTAATTGAATTGTCAACCTTTTATTTTAATCTATTATTCTATTCCTTTAATTTAATTTAATTTAATTTAAAATGTGTCTTATTTATAAAGATGTACATCTAGTTTACAGTTTAGTTTAAATTAAAATTTAGATCACATTTTTGAGATAGCAAAAAAAAAAATTTAAAAATTAAAAGGGAGATAACTTAATATAATCTTACATCTTTCAGGGTGAACAATGAAGATTTGTAGAAAGAACTTTAAATTTTTTTTTACAATAGCTTTGTTTCGGCGACTATTTTTATTATTAGATTAAAGAGAAACATATTGAAACATAATCTCATTACTGTAAACTAAATAAATGTATACGATAAGGTGGACTAAATGTCTCTGGCACCATTTTCTGAGGCATGGCACCGTTTTGGTGTCCGAAGGCCAGATCACTGAGTGTTGTGGAATCGTCCGAGAGATGCTCACTGTCTAAGATTGAGCGCTTTTTTTAAATAATTTAAAATTAAATTACCTGGTCTGTAATAATACTCCACGTCCTTTTCACCGCCGCCTTCTGCTCCTTGTTCTCCTGAACTCATATTTTAATTTTTTTCATGTCTATTACACTATCACAGAATTGACGATAAGTAAGCGTCGTCTAACCTCAGTAGCTCACCGTCGGCCATTGTAATAACAAGACTTCGTGTTGGATCGGCAATCTCCGATTGCTACCGGATGTTGATTAGGCTTGTCTGCTACTTAGGCTATTCATCAGTGCGTAACGCAAACTGAAAATAAGTTTACTATTAATTTAAACATCGGCTAATGATCACAAGCACGAAATTGGCGTCTCTTATAAGTAATCCATTTCGTTTCATCCATTTCATATGTAAATAGTCCTAACCAAAATGTATATATTTATTCACAATCTCTGTAATAGTTAAAGGTGAGTCAGCCCGCTAGAGGGAGTTTTTATTCCAGCAGGAGCGGCTACTGTTTGCTTCGGGTACAAGTGCGCGTGCGACATGTTTTCAAACAAACTTTAGCCAGCGTGCCGCAACATAATATAGTGTTAGTTATGAGTTTCTGGATTAGTTAATCGAGCTTACTGTTCTATTCTAATAATGTGGATAATTAACATAAAAGAATAGAGATGCCTTGAATTTTAGCCTGAAAAAAACTGATATTTCAAAATATACATTTCTTATATACATGTAGGCTATATACTATATAGGTGTGTGTATATATATATATATATATATATATATATATATATATATATATGTGTGTGTGTGTGTGTGTGTGTGTGTAAAAAAAGCGTATATATATAATAACCTTTATAAATGTATGTATATATCTATATACAATTTATTTGCGTGTAGCACTAAGTTTATGAACACTCAAACCTATGAGGTGCATCAATTGCGTCGCCTATTTTCACTTATTACAAATGTTTCTATTTTTGCAAACTGTGCGCATTTTTCAAATGACTAAGCGTGCTTTTTTATGCATCTGCAATGTGTGAGAACACTTTGGCGCTCAGCACAAATCATAATTAACCTAATCAGCAGTGTTTATATTTTAACCATCTTCATGTTTTCTAAAACCTATTATTAGAAGTTTCATACTTTTTTGCTTTAATTGGTTGGCTAAAAACATGCAATTTCTAATTAAAATGTACACCACTCGATGTGGCATACTTGGGTACCCTCGCGACACACCTCGTCATACTCGTACTCCAAGTAAAAACTCGTGCTTTTTTTTTTTTTTTTTTTTGGCAAAATAATGCGTGTCTGCTTTTTATGAAGTATCTTTCTTAACTCGTAACGCCCAAAGTGTGATAGCTTAATTTCTGCAGAACTATATATAAAGACTAGTGACTTAGCTATGGTGATGAGTTTGTGTGTGGGGGGGGGAGGTGTGAAAAAATAGGGTTCCCATTTATAGGCATATATATATATATATATATATATATATATATATATATATATATATATATATATATATATATATATATATATATATGTGTGTGTGTGTAGGCTATATATGCCTATATATCATAGCGATTTCTAAGTGCGTAAAATTGTTGTTTATATTTCATTCAAAATTTTGACCATGTCGCTTTATATTTATTGTAGTATCAAAATTGAGGCTATGATTCCCTTGCAGACAGAGACCAACACAAGAATGGCGAATCGTTCCAACCTGCCGATGTCTCTGATAGCACAACTAGACTGATAGTGATACAAGTGAAGAGTGATTGTCCAACATACCCTGGTCGATAATTGCCTATGAGTGCTCTCCTTATTAAAAACTGGATACGCTTTGCCTTTATTCGAACTAATGCAATATCAATGTCTGGTCTGCAGCGTAGCTATTGGGATATCTTTTTACAACAGCCAAATAATGACGGAACGAGATGGATAGAAAAAAACACATGTAAAAATAACATTACCGTGTAACATTTTTTTACGTGGACTATGATAGTTTAATAATTCTACGGATTGTCACTTTGTGGTAGTTTATTAAAGGTAGGCTAAATACGGGGAGGGAGGGTATGTAAGGTAACAAAAAAGAAAACAGAACCACCTTTTTTTTAAATTTGCGTTATATTAAAACAGAGCCTATGTACAAACGTTCCTATCAACTGTCTACACGTTTCGACGCTCGGGTTTTGACTCTTGATTTTGCACCCTCAACCCCCCCCCCCCACACACACACACACACACACACCTCCGCCACGACCGCCCCACTCTTCACCACCCTCCTCTACGTTTTGATTTCTGGATGAACATCCATCCTAATAAGATGATAAAGGGACCTGGTTGACTTACTTATCCCTGACACAATATGAAAGATAGAGAAGCTTTTGTTTCTTCTTTCATTCACATCATTATAAAAATATGTAAATATAAATATATAGGCCCTACATAAATTATTTTTAAAAAACATAATAAATACAAGATATACATGTACGCCAATATGCACAACCAATACGAAACATAGAGATGTCACTTTAGCCTATAGGCTATTATAGAGGAAAATATACGTGCCCAGTGTTTCTTCCAGACTTTTTTCTCGGGGGGTGGGGGGGGGGGGCACTTGAGACATACTGGACACCATTTAGCGGGGTGACACCAAGACAAACAAAATTGCAAAATAAACAGAAGAAATATGCTTTTTGTCTGTTGAATGAAAGATTAAACCTGGTAAAAGTATATATTTTCTATATAAATTCTATTTCGTGGGGGAGGTTGGAGAGAGAGGGGGCCCGCCCCTAACGAAGAGATGCCTGAATGAACTCTGTATGCGCCTTCGCCGAGCACCCTGCACAGAATACCTGGATACTATGCTGGACAGTGGTGTCAGAGGCGTAGCGACCCTTCCCGGCGCCCGGGGACAAACTTTTCTATTTGCACCACCCCTCAAGATTTCGATTTGCACCCCCCCCCCCTCAAACTTTCGATTTACACCCCCCTCAACCTTTCAATTTATTTTTCCAACCCATTTTGGCGCCCCCTAAGGTCGGCGCCCGGGGACATATGCCCCCCCCCCCCCCCTCGCTATGCTACTGGTGTCACTAGCTCGGTGTCATTGTACCGGTTATTTATTTATTTTATTTTTTTAAATGTTTGAATGAAACTCAAAACTTACCAAACATAATTGACCCTAATGCCACTATATAATGTTTTGTTACTTTCGCTATATCTTCGTCACACTGCTTTTCTCTTCGCCTGTCTTTGGTGTTTCTTCTCCATGTTTTCCTCACTTTCCCTACTTTTCTACGCAGGCCTTTAAAACACCCTGTCCAAGGAGGGGTTTTTTCCCCTACCTGTCCAGAATAGTTCGTAACTGAGTTAGGTAAGTGTCACTAAGCATCCCAAAAAGGTTTCATGGTGCGCCGGAGCTACTAAGTAAAAAAAAAATCAATTGTACCAATATATAACTGCGAGCACAATGCAACTTTTTAGGATATTTCTTTTCCACGAACTTTTAATATATAGCCGTTGATCAAGCTTTGCAAAGTTTGGCTCGCTGGTCAGCTCTTATCTCAAGAATCTGGTGATCTAGTTGGGTTTCTATGTCGAGGCAGAACTTTAATATAGGCGAACATTATAGATATATTGCTTTACTGACCCTGGTAGTATCAGCTCTGTCGAGTGAGATATCTAAAGTGTTCGAAATGATCTTGAAATAAAGCTACTGTGTTGTACTTTTAGTAGCTATAGTTGAATATACATTTGATGCTTTGCTAAAACTAATTTCTAAACAAAACACAATAAACAATTTAAAATTGTGTGTTTTTTTCATCAATAACAAAAAAAAACAGTGAATTATATTTTTAATACATTTATTTGTTGTTTCGTTTTTGTTGCCATGTTTTCTTACAAATTACTTCCCTTGGTTATACTTCGTTGACCGCTAAATTTGATTCAAATTTTCCAGTAAACTATAGAATCCAACGATTGTTCACTGTCTATTTTTGTCCAAACGTTAACTAAGAAGAAGGGTAGAGTTTAATGCGGTCAACGTATTTTGGTAAATGGGCTGGTGAGAAAATAAACACGGTGCTTTTTTTTTGGGCAATGGAAATTGAGTATTTGGTAGGTGAAAATACTAAACAGAAATGTTACTTCGTGAAGAATGTCATGTATTGAATAATGGATCATCTATTAACGACGTCACGCTTTTAATACTATCTTTAACTCCCCTATCCCCTTCAGAGTGTGACGTCGTTTATTTATGGCGACCCTATAGATAAAAAAGCCCTGAAATATTTTTTTCAAATCTGCGAAGATGGCACCTGATATAGTAAACAATGCCGGCAGTTATTACTGTTAACCATAATCATCAGACAAGTGCTGAGACAGAAACCACAAGTCTAGCAGAAATGGACTTGCCCTTTAAAAGAAAACAAAAACATTTTGAGTCAGCAGTTTTTACAGCGATCTGGGGTTGGCTTAGGGGTCATCCTTTAATGACGTCACGCTATTTTTGACGATTTTTACCTCTCCCCTCCGTCACACGTCGTCACAAAAAACCACCCCACCCCTCCTAAAATGACGTCACGCCATAACCTACAAATCAATCCCTATTACAATTTATTAAAACAGTTTTCTAAAACGCGAAATAACGGTTAAAATTCGTTTTCTAATATTGCTTTTTTATAATGCAAAATGTGACGTCACATCATCCGACCCCCCCCCCCTTTACGAGTGTGACGTCATTTATGGATGACCCCCTTTACATTAGTGACAAGGAGCATCTTATACGTTAAGATTTTAAAGTGAAGTACCATTTTGGCGCTTGTTGCCAGGAGTTCCTCTAGAGGGGGGGAGGGGGGATGCATGAACTATGTTTCTTACTCGCCATGAAAGATTAAACATATATATGATTGGCCAATGTGGATTTGGTTGTTGATAACTACTAGTTCTTAATTTATGAACGACCTTTTTTCTTCTTTACTCATTTGTTTTAATTTTTTGTAATTTAAGTTAGATAGGCCTATAAATAACTATAAATAATTATAATGTCACAAAACGCCAGACCCTTTCCCCTAACATGACGTCACATTTCGGCATTCACCATCCCAGAGGCGTAGCGACCCTTCCCGGCGCCCGGGGACAAACTTTCAATTTAGCGCCCCCCTCTGGAGCAACTTTTCGATTTGCACCCCTCTCAAACTTTTGATGTGCAGCCCCCCCCCCCCCCTCCTCAAACTGCATAAATGCAGCTAAAATGACATTTTAATTTGTTTTTACAACCCATTTTTGGCGCCCCTAGGGTCGGCGCCAGGGGACATATGTCCCCCCCCCTGACCCCCCCCCCCCCCATCGCTACGCCTCTGCCCTATCCCAAATTGCAGCGGATTCTTTCTAAAATAGCTGCTAATATTCACTTTAAAAAATTAATTAAATCAAAGATGTGACGTCACACTTAGAACCCCAAAGTCCGTAACATACCGTCATGGATGACCTCTATAATATGTGATTCGTAGAAAACCTTTACGCCGAACCTACCACATACTATAAAGATCTAGATCAGTGGTTCTCTACCTGAGTTCGATCGAACCCAAGATGTTCCCTGACTGTGAGTCAGCCCCAGGGGTTCGGTGGATCAAGACACAATCGCGACACATGATTCACGATCGGATTTTGTCAGTGCTGGCGAAAGAAGTATTTAGATGGGTTCGGTGAATGCATATATGAAATTAGTGGGGTTCTGTACCCCCAAAAGGTTAAGAACCACTGATCTAGAGACATTGATATTAATAAATGTAATAAATGTAGGGGCATAATGTGTAAATTTTAACAAGTTTTACAGTAGCGATAGAGATAGACCCACCCGGAAGTAGTTCCCCCCAAGCCGGTCTCAGTCCGAAGTCACAGCTGTGCCTGTTGAAGTTGAACATTATTGTTATTTGATCTGGTCTATGAGTCTAGACCTTGTATTGCTGCGAGTGAAGCATTTAGAATATAATATCTACATTGCCAACATTCATATCTAGGTATTGCTCAGACTTGTTTTTGTTGTAATAGTAATACTCATAATAAATGTCTTCAGTAAGGAAACATTCCTCTCCTCAGCAAGAAACAGAAAGTCAGAAAAAAAAAAAAGTATCTCTTCTCAGAACTATTGTTACAATTGTACTAACTACAATAGAGACTATACTATTGTGTTTATGTCTTTTATAATAATACGAGCCGACCTGCGGTGTATCACACGCCGCTATTTAGTTGTTTTTTCTACTTTTCAGTAATTCATAATTTGAAATGATAGATTAGAAGAATCTTAATCTAAAATTCTAAATCATTAAAAAGGGGTGTTGTTTGTTAGGTTACTAAGATAACTAACAAATAATTTATTAATTCAAAAAGGCCCACATATAAAATGATAAAATTAAAACATGACAGCTAATGATGTCAATTCTATCCCCAACCCTAGTAATAACAAATCCCCCCCCCCCTCAAACTCTAACCCAACCCCTACCATAGTATAGCCCTAACCCTGCCCTAATTTCTGACCATTAAAATAAACTTGAGATTACAAAACTATTAACAGCCTAACACCTATTTTCAGAAGAGTCTATTAATACTATTCTCAAACATAATACTAATATACCCTAATTTTTAATTCTAGATCTAGTCGTCCCCCACCCCTGTGCCAAGATTACATGGAATGTATTTTTATTTTAGGGATCTAGACGACTAGTTATAGGATTAGGTCTATGTCTACTCAGTGAGCGATGAAGTAGAATGGCAAAATAAATGTAGTGTACTTTAATAACTAATATTTGCCCTGCACACCATGAAAAAGTAGGCCCAAATTATTAAACTAGAAATATTCAACTATTCAAATCAAACCAGCAATCTTTTAGTATAGCTACACTGAGCATTATATTTAAATAATCCCTTAATTAATATATAAATAGGCATATTGATATTTTTTAGATCTGATCTATAGGCCTATATATATAAATATATAGGCCCTATGGATATATACAAATCTGGTATTACCATAAGGTAAAAGTCTATATAATATTATACAGGAGATAGCAAAATCACATCCATATCATATTAGATAATTTACCTTTGGGCCTTTCTTTTCTTGCTTTTAACAGGAAAGTTACTGTTACTATTATTTTTTTATTTTGAATGTCTATTAGTCTCTTCAACATTTGTTTGATGAACACTTTCTTACACTCTTGAGTTTCAATTAATTATCACAAGACAAATGCCATTAAAATTACCTTTTATTTGGCTGCAACCTCGAAGCTTTTCACTATTTCTTCCCAGTGTTAATAACAGTGTCTGCACAGGTTGGTATATTATTATAAAGGCCTACTCTAAATAGGTTTCTTTTCTATTTTAAACTGTTTTAAAACATGTATATATACAACTCTTTCTGTTTTCAAATGTATTATTTTTCTCAGTTCTGTTTATTTTTTAGTTTTACTGGGGGGAACTTAACTGATTACATAAAGCAGTGAAAGAAATTTAATCTTATGTTATTTTTCAAACAGGTTTCCCTTGGTTGAGGTTGCAGCTTATCACCAAACCACACACGACCTTTAGCAGACGTTCACCTAACATGGCACTCAGTAAAAAGAAGTTTGAGAGACTACCAAAAACTGTTGTCCCAGTTAACTATAGTTTGACGCTGAAACCAGATCTGAAGAAATTTACCTTTGAAGGGTCTGTGGACATAAAAGTTGAGGTAGGAATGAATAATTTTTTTTCTCTCGTTGAACAGTTGTTTTATTTTTGTTTTGTTTTTACTGATGTGCTCCATTTTAAATTTACTTATGTATTTGAATGTTTATTTAGGTTGCATCAGCTGTGAATAAAGTGAAATTACATGCTGTTGAAATTGTGGTTGATGAGGCTTTTTACAAAGGTAAATTTAATTTTTCTTACTATTCAATGTTTTTCACTTCATCTTGCACCCAGCCCTTAAACAACACAATTATTAAACTAATTCAATCTAAATTTTCATTGTACATTAACTGATTTTGGCCATCTAGATAATGTTACACACTGTATGGTTTAAAAATTAGCAATTAAGTGATTTTGTTGTTTCCAGCACAAGATGATACATCTGTGGCTGCCACTGTTGAGTATTACAAGGATGATGAAGAACTTGGACTACTGTTTCCAGCTGATTTAAATGTAAAAAAGATTAATTTAATTAGTTATTAATTAATGGTTCAACTAGCATCAAATTAATGATTGGTAGTTGTTGAAGGATGCTGTTATTTAACATATTAATTATATTTTTTAATTGTATGATAAATGTCACACATACTATGAAACTTCATAAATTAATTTCTCTAATAAAACGTGTAAGAAATAATAGAACAAACATATAAAACTAAGTAAAAAGCAGAAAATTGAAATTTGTTGTTTACAGGTTTTTGTCAGAGTAAACTATCATTAGACAAACTAATAATAACAGAAGAGAAAGCTTATCTTTTTGGTCTCCTGCATACATAACTGATATATGTATCAGTATAATTCTTCTCTAATTTCCATACATTTTAATTTTCAATGTTCTGTTATTAAATGAGGCTAATCTAAGTTTATCTTTTGAAAAAATCCCACAGCCAGGCTCAGGTACACTGTCCCTCAAATTTACTGGGGAGCTCAATGATAAAATGAAAGGGTTCTATCGCAGCAAGTACACTCTGGATGGGGAAGACCTTTATGCAGCTGTCACACAATTTGAGGTTTCTTTTTATTTGACATTACAGTTTCTTTATATTTATACTTACCTCACCCTGTGAGGGGATGAAGCCAGCTACATCACTGTGTATTTATGTTTAAACAGTTAATGACATGCGTTACGGCATAAAATGGAACATAGTTTATTTTTTTATAAGTTCAATGATTGTAAATTGATAGCAGTGAAAATACAATTGTACCTAATGTATCATCTCAATTGTATCATTGGATATCATTGTATCATTGGATTTTACAGGCAACTGATGCTAGAAGAGCATTCCCTTGTTGGGATGAGCCAGCTATTAAAGCTACATTTGACATAACATTGATTGTACCTGAAGGAAAAGTAGCCCTTTCTAATATGGTAAGTTAAACAATGATAATAAAATAAATCCTGCTTCTGACCCCTTTTAGTGTTCAAAATCAAATTTTAACTCCCTTGAAAATCAGACAGTTCCAGTATTAGATTACATATTATTCATTTTAAAAAAGATTAAACATTTATCTTTAAAAAGTAAAATGTTCATTGTATTTGTGTCTTTTAGCCTGTGATCTCTGAAAAAGGACTGGAAGGTAAAACTGTTGAGTTCAAGTACGCCACAACCCCAATCATGTCCACCTACCTTGTGGCATTTGTAGTAGGAGACTATGATTACCTAGAAGCTGTTGATGAAGACAAAGTGGTAGTGAGGGTGTACACACCAAAGGGCAAGAAAGAGCAAGGACAGTTTGCACTTAATGTAAGTTATCATAACATTTTTAGCCATTAAGAAAACAAATGTATTGTATTAATCCATAGATTACATATTCATGGGTATTTAAATGACAGTTTGCTCTTAGCCCTTAGTATGTAATAAATGAATCCAATTGGGTTTTTAAACCGACACTTTGTATTTAATGAAAAAAAAAATTACATTAGCACATTGTCACTATGACAGTGAGTTTTTTTTTTACTGGTAATGTGCTTTTTGACTAAGATTAATATTTGTTGTATTAGTCCATTGGTGGAGTGGCAGTTAGTCTATTTTTCTAACAACTTAACTAAATTTGCAGGTTGCAGTAAAAACACTACCATTTTACAAAAAGTATTTTGGTATTTCATATCCTTTACCCAAAGTTGATCTGATTGCCATTGCAGACTTTTCTGCAGGTATGTTGGTCTAATTAATTGTCTTGTGTTTAAATGTATGTGCCTGGATAATTCATTCTTATTTAGGATCAGATGTGACATTAAAATACTAAAAACAAGTCAACTTACCTAAATTAAATACCTTTATTTTTATTCAATGGAGTTCATAAAGAATTTATGTATAATAATAATAAATTCCATTATATTTACACATTGAGTGTTGTAGAACAAACTTTTTAAGTTCTTGCTTTTAAACTTGTGAGCTAAGTTCATCAAATTATGATACATCATTTTCTCACATAAAATGTAAGATTTTGAAGGCATTAGGATTAAAAATGTATTTTAGTAGGTCACTATGCTTATTTACACTGCTGATACCACCAATTATATACAGTGTTTACAGAAACACAATTAAAAAAACAATAACAGTAAACTGAGACAAGTAGGAGTAAATGACCAAACTTAAAGAAGCTACTGTGTTGAATTATACTGCTAAAACTTCTTACTATTTATAATGCTGAAACAATATTTAAAAAACCTAATGTCCTCAGGTGCTATGGAGAACTGGGGCCTGATAACCTACAGGGAAACTGCCCTTCTTGTGGACCCTGAGAACTCTTCTGCTAGAATCAGGCAGTGGGTAGCACTTGTTGTTGGACATGAGCTGGCCCATCAGTGGTTTGGAAATTTGGTTACCATGGTGAGTAAGGTTGAAGATTGTTTAATCACTCAAATTTCTTCTAGTTATAGAGCAAAGTTTCTAACCCAAAATACACCCCAGGGCTCAAGGCCAACCAACACTAATGGTTAACCAATTATTAGAGTTAGGGAAAGTAAGGGAGGCATGCATTGTGCTGACCACACAATCCCTTCATGTGCTGTGGTCAATTAGACAGATGAACTCTACCTTAACTGCAAAAACTTTAACAATTCTTCATTTTTAGGTTGCATTATTTCACATAACATTCTAATTTTTTTTTTTTAAATATTCATTTAATGTCTAATAGGAATGGTGGACTCATCTCTGGCTAAATGAAGGATTTGCATCCTGGATAGAATATTTATGTGTTGATTACTGCTTCCCTGAGTATGATGTTTGGACCCAGTTTGTGAACAGTGATTTGGGACAGGCCCTTGAGATGGATGCATTAGATAACAGCCATCCCATTGAGGTTTGTTGTTGTGGTTGTTTTAACTCTTTCAGCTAAACAATCCCTTGCCTTTAGACTCTTCAGATTTGAAAAAAAAATGCAATTTCAGCCTATGAAATTTTTTTTTTGTTATTAAAATTTTTGTACTTATCCTGTTAATTACCAATGTAAACATGTATTTCCTAGTTACACGCTTACTTTTAAAATGTTTTATTGGGTTTCAAATAGATAAAATGTGAAGTTTTTAAATAAATAATTTTAAGTGTACTATTATGTTTTTGAAGTTTTGCCCTTTTTTCTGAGGTGGGTTAGGGTAAGTTTATGGCTGAAAGGGTTCGTATTAGTTCACTAGAGAATCTCTTCAATGTCAACCATCTTAACCTATAGATAACGCATATCACTAAACCTTCTTCTGATTAGTGCTTCTTGCAACAGTCAGCATTATTTCATTGTAATTCCTATATAGGTAGAAGTTGGTCATCCATCAGAGGTTGATGAGATCTTTGATGCTATATCATACAGCAAGGGATCTTCAGTCATAAGGATGCTTCATGAATACCTTGGAGATGAGGTACATTTCTTATCTTTTGGCTAATAACACAACAATTTTCCAGTTTTTTTTATTTTTTTTTAAATTGATAAAACAATATGAAAAATAAATATAATTACTCATTTACAAAATATTTTCTTCTTTCATCTGCAAATTATAGGCTGTTGCTATGCACAAATAATTTTATTTTACTTTATTATCAAGTTGTAAATCAAAAACTCCTTTGATTGTTTTGTTTAGGAGTTTCGCAAAGGTATGAATCTGTATTTGACCAGACACCAGTATAAAAACACATTTACTGAAGATCTGTGGGATGCCCTTGAGGAAGCCAGTGGCAAACCTATTGGAGAGATAATGAAAACCTGGACCAAACAAATGGGTTTTCCTGTCCTCAAAGTAAGAATTCTCCCGTTAACAATTTTTTAAGCTGTCAGACTTATAACTACCTGACTTGAGTAAAGATGGCTGGGCATAAACTACACTATTGCTTAATATGCTGAGGTCAACAAAAATCTGCCATTTTGATGATCAGGTCCACAATATCACTTTTTTTTTTTTACATCAAATTACAGACTTGATTTTTTTTTAAATATTTTCCATTGAGTTTTTTATTTGACTTATTTGCTTACATAATGTTGTAAATTGAACATTAAAAATCCACAAGATTTTTTTAAAATTAAAGGGCCATTTTATTAATTTCACTACCAGGTATTAAAAGTTAATTTTTAGTAAATTTAAAAGAAAAAACTCCCAAATGAAAAAAATGTGGCAGGTTCATCTTTCAAACTTTCATAGAAATGTTTTTGCTTTAAGATCTTTATGTGACTTTGCTAACCACTTGCTTCTAAACAGCATTCAACAGCATTTAAAGGTTTTTTTTTTCAAAAGCAGTTTTTCATTTTTCCAGGTGAACCAAGTGCTAGAGGGCAGTGACAGGAAATTGATCGTCAGCCAGAGCAAATTCACAGCAGACGGCTCCACACCAAAAGCTGAGTTCCAGTGGATGGTCCCTATCGTGGCTTGCAACAAGTCGGCACCATCCACTCCAAAAGTCCTTGGACTTCTGGATTCTACAAGCAAAGAATTTATTGTGTCAGATGTTCCAAATGAAGACTGGGTCAAGGTTAGTGTTAAATCTGTCAAAATGCTTTGAAATAATTTTTAATCAGGAATAAATTCTTGTGGGGAAAAAGTATTTTTATCCTAAAGTCTAACTATTAAAAGGCTGTTTTAAAATATAAAAAATTTAAAAAACTAAGCAACAAGAAAAACAATTTTTTTCTGTTTAGATAAGAAAACAAATTCAATATTTGTAATCCTTGTCTTCTTTAGTTGAATGCTGGCACTGTTGGTGTGTACAGAGTTATCTACCCTAGTGAAATGCTGGATGCTCTTATCCCAGCCGTGAAAGACTTGTCCCTTCCACCAAAGGACAGACTTGGACTTCAATCAGATTTATTCGCCCTGGTAAAGTCACAGAACTTCTTACACTGTTTGTACAGAAAACTTATACATTTGTTATACCTCTAATAGATATCTGGTAAATATTGTTATTAGTTCAACATATATAAGAAGCGTGCTTTAAAAAATGACACTATTTTTAAAAAAAAGTTTAATTCAATCTACAACCCAAGGGAAAAATCAATTACACCATTCATGGGATTAATCTTTTAAATATAAACAAATGGGGTCTGGAGTATGAACCCATTTTGGCACTAATTATAGTTCACTTTTTTATAAACCTTCTAGTCTCGTGCTGGTCTAACCTCTGCTGTGGATGTCCTTAAAGTAGCTCAAGCTTTTGAAAATGAAAAAGATTACACAGTGTGGTCAAATCTCTCCTCCAACCTCTCCACCATCAGCACAATATTGCAGGTGGGTTCAATGCAAGCATTTGTTCTTCTAGCTACAGTTGCCATGGGTACATTGTTGTTCTTTACACTTTGATTTGTTTTAATTTCTATTTAGTAACTAGGGCTAGCTGATCATAGCTAACAAGTTGAATTTTTAGTTTTTAATTTGTTGTTCAGTGATAGTTTGTATTATTTGTTGTTCAGTATTTGTTTGGTTTGTATTTGTTGCTGTTCTTGTTGTTTGACTTACATTTGATGTACACTATTTGTTTATTTTGTATATGTTTTTGTTCTATAATTGATTTATTATAGTTGTTAAGTAATAGTTTTACTTGCCCTTGTCATTATTATTAAAATACAGTTTCAACTTATTCTTTGTTCATTTGACTTTAATTCCTAGAATGCTGATGACATATATCCAGCTTTTAAAAAGTTTGTCAGACAGCTGTTCTCCAAGATTTCTGCCACTGTAGGCTGGGATGCCAAACCTGGTGAAGGTAAATCAGAAGCCTAGAAATGTTTTTTTTTACCTGCCTGTCTTGTGAAAAACTGCTCAAATTTTGGTTTTAAAAGTTTGCTTCAGAAATCCTTCTGATTCAAACACCTTTAGCTTCATTTGGGACAGAAAGTTCATTCTATTTATACATTTTAAACTTCAAAATGTTTTTATTACGATTAAAATGTGTTTGATGAGGTGTTGTCAAATAATTAAAAGCTCAATACAGTTAGTAGCACGGGAAGCTGTGCTGCAAAATTCTGAGTTAAATAAAAAGCTTGGCATCAAGGAAATGACATTTATGACATTATTAGGTAGATGTAAAGTCTGCAATATGTTATAAGTGTATTTCCTGAAATATATTTACATTGCTTTTGGTTGATAAATTAAATAAACTACTTAATTACTGAATCTAACTAAAAGTGATTATGATAAAACTGCATCATTACCGCATCTAAAAATGATTCCTCTGTTTTGTATTTATAAGATACCCTGATCCCCATGCTGAGAGAGGTGGTGCTGACTAGGATGGGACGCTGTGGTGATGAGGATATTATTGCTGAAGCAAAGAAGAGGTTTGAGGCCCATTGTAGTGGTGGTGCCAAACTTCCAGCTGATCTTAGAGCTTGTGTAAGGAAGAATCTTTGTTTGTTTTTTTAATATCTATGACTTAAATTAGTGGAATTATTTAAGTGTTACAGTTCTCAGGTTTACAATTCAGTTCTAAATGATACATAATTGTAAATGTTATATTTTAGATTTACAGTACAATTCTAAAAGTTTAATTCTAAATATTATATTTTAGGTTTACAATACAGTTCTCCATAATGGAGACAGGACAACATTTGACAAGATACTAAAGGTTTGAATATTATTTTTTCTGTACAAGCATTTTATCTTAGTAATATTACTTTACTATTTATTTAAATGTGGCAAATCGTCCTGGTAAAATAGAAGCACTATTAAAGGTACACTTTTTTAACAAATATTTAATTAACTAACACATACACAGCACCCAGAATAATAAAATTTTAAACTTTGTGATTTATTAAAGAATAATTCAAAAGGTCATATTTTAAAATTATTTAATAAAAATTAATTTAGAACTTTTATTTTGAAAATTATAATTTGTTTAAAACATTTCATGAATTGATTTAATAGAAACATTTCAAAATGAATTTTTGCCCCACCTCAGTTGTATGATGAGGCTGATATGCAAGAAGAAAAAGTTCGCATTAGCAGAGCAATGGGATCTGTTCAAGATAAGGAATTGATCCAAGAAGTTTTAGATTTTTCACTATCAGTGAGTACTATCTACCTATTTCTTTATTCTATGTATGTATTCACCAAGTTTTATTAGTTAAACTTCCTCTTTATCATCTCTGAATAAATCTAAAATTATAATATACAAGGAAAATGCCCAACATTTAAATTTTATAAGTGAAATTCTCAAATATATTTACTTCAATTTTTAATCTTTACTATAAACTTTTACTTTCTCTAGGTGAAAATTCCATTAACTTTCTTTACATTTATTTTAATTTAATACTTTTCTAGGAAAAAGTTAGGTTTCAAGACGCAGTATTTGTCATAGCTGGTACGACAGGCTCTGTAGCTGGTAGAGAGTTGGCCTGGCAGTTTTTGAAAACCCACTTTACAGTTTTAAATGGACGTTACGAGGGAGGATTTTTGTTGTCACGATTAATCCAGGTACAGCTGGCATAAAAACTTAGTTTGACCATGTTAGACTTAAATATTGGTACACCACAAAACACTTTCAACTTTAATTTGTAGGTATGACAGATCTTTTATAATTAAAAAAAAATGTTAAATAATATATTTCTCAAAGTATGTATACTATTATTTTCCTACAGTCTACAACAGAATCATTCATTACGGAAGAAAAGGCTAAGGAAATTGAGGTAAGTTTTTAGCGTACTCTGCAGTTTAAGTGATTACATAAGGAATTAATAGGAATCAGTATAAAGCAGCTTCACAAGTGTGAGTTGCAAGACAGGAAAAGAAAATAACATATTTAGAACTGCTTTTATGCGCATTAAAGTTTAATGATTAATTTAAGAAAAAGTTTTGCTTGACAATTTCAAAAACCAAAAATATAATATTTGTATTTTAAAGAATTAAAAATGTAGATTCCTAGCTGTCTGTCAAATGTTTTTGTTTCTTAAATATCTTTTTTTTTTTTTTCAATTTTTATCTTTTTTTTTCTTCAATTAATTTTTTTTTAATCACAATGAAATAAATTTAAAGCATCCATGTTGTATTTTTTTGACAGGCTTTCTTTAAAGAAAACCCTGTTCCAGCTGCTGAAAGAACTGTTCAACAGAGTATAGAAAACATCAGACTAAACGCCAAATGGTTGAAGAGAGAACAAGACTCTGTCAAAGAGTTTCTTCTCTCTTTATAATGTGGCCAGTTTTTAGTGGTCTTAAGTTTACGTTGCCAAATTTTACTGAAGTTGTTTTCGGCCATAATTTTGCTCATCTGGTTGTATTTTGGTTTTTTTATTTTGTATTTTTTAACTAAAGTTCGTCACTTGCGTTATAAATGTTAATAAGTAGTGATTTGTAGTGTAAGTCATTTAAAGTTTATATAAACTTTTAATCAGAATGTAAAACCACAAATTTTTATTTTGCTTAACTGTGTAAGATTAAGTTTTGTTTTGTATGATTATTAGTTCCAAATAATATATTGAATTAAAGTAATTAAAATCACATTTATATTTTAAAAGATAATTAGATATTATATTTTTAGAACTGTTTGATTTTGGAGTTGGGACCAACCCTTATTAGTTCCAAAAAAAATTTCGCCTAATAAACTCAAAGGAGAGTAGTGTAGATTTATGGCCTGTGTATTTGCAACAGTTATACAGTTAAGGTGTTATAAATAATTTCACTCATTATGTTTTATTGAAGATTCAGGAGAATTATAAAAAAGACAATGCATACTATTGTTCTGTTGTTTTTTTTTAAATAGTTTCACAATTGAATGTCTGTTGTAAACACTGGGGAAGGGGGGGTCTCATTTTATACTTAAACCAGGGCTGTAATGTCTTGGCCTAGGAAGAGGGCTGTGAACTGTGATAGTGGATTTCTAACACTAAAAACAAGCTTTTATCTGAAATGATGTACCATATTTGAAAGTATTTCCACTGAACACCAAAGGCATTTGACAAGGAAAACCAGGCCACATCTTACAATATATGCTGTCTTCCTTCCCCCCCCCCCCCCCCCATCCTGAAAGAAACACTGAAATTTTCAATTTTCTGCTTGTTCAGATAAGTTATTTTTAGTATTGTTACTGTGGTAGGGAGTATCGGCCATAGCAGTTATCTGTTTTAATTTACTTTAGTGAGTATAGTTGTAAATCAAGTAAGATATTCATTCCGTTGTTAAGTTGCTGCTAGAACTAAAAACTAGCACAAATCAGTCGTAACAGTCAAGATACTGTAGAAACGATTAGAAATAAAATATCACTAAAAAAACAAACTACTGGTGCTAACCAATATTTTTGCTATGCTAATCTGGACAACGGGTAGCCAAAGAGCCCCCTCACCCGGAGAAAAATGTCTGAAAGAACCCCTGGACTGTTGTCAGTGTTTGTAGTCTTGATTGGTGTATGCTGTGTTGCTACGGTGCAAGGGCTGTAGTGTAACGTTAGCGCATGTCACTTGTAAAGCATGTGAGATGAGGGAAATGCAAGGTGGAGAGATAGTCGCCCAATGATGGGGTGGTTGTAGTCAGACTGTTCTCTTCTCATAAGGGGAGGGTGGATGATAGCCGCCATATCACATTATCTTCTGCCGACGCTCTTCCTAGATTTCATGGAGGGCCCGATGTGTTCTCTGTGTATTGGATCTTCTCTCTAGTCTACTTCCTCGTGAAGATCCCCCAGGCTTAACTTTATCGTCAATTATATATTATTTGGTATATAGGCCTCCAAAAACATCCCTGCTGTTTTCAGTTCGCCAAGTAGACTCAGCCTCCCTCCACGTCTGTTTTGAGCGACCTCACTTTCGCTTTCCTTTGGGGTTCCACTCAAACGCCTGGCGTGTCACACTTGAATAGATATGTCTTGGGAGACTGGTAAAACAAAAACCCGGGGACAGGACAAAGTGGAAGGCTGAGGCCCCATGTTCGACTAGGAGCAAAGAAGATATTAACTCAAATCAAATAGACCGAGATATATAACATATTGTTTCGGCATTTTTATTTTTACATGGTTAGATTTCTAGCCCCCCCCCCCCCCTGGTCATTTCCCCACCCCTTCACATACACCTTTTCATACTGACTTTGGAACTCAACCGACCGAGTAGTAACACACCCCCCCCCCCACATGTTAGGTTGTTTTTAGAAGTTTCTGGCTTTATTTTTAAAATGCAGCCAATACCATACTATTTAACTCAAGCCCTGAGCTAATTTTTTAAATAGTCAATTTTAAAACATAAAAAATTGAAAAAAGAAATTATTTCTAAATAAAGATGTTTACGTTTTGGATTGGTCCAATACAATTTGGCTGTGAAAAAATACAACTATTCTCTAGCTAGATGTATAAGTTAGCATTTTAATAACCAGATAGGCTTATTGCCACCTGTTTTTTTTTAAACGGTTCTCAGCACTTTAGGGGTTATATTGCCCTATTTATTATCTTTACTATCAATAATTAAAGCCAATATAGGCCTATAGATTTCTAGTGCTGATGTTATGAAGATTATTAAATTCTATTTTTTAAAGTACTTAACGTATTCTTGTTTCCAAAAGCACACACTCAACCAAAATATCAATAAACACAAAATACTTGATGTACTCTTGTTTCCAAAAGCATACACTCAACCAAAATATCAATAAACACATCGATGTCTACTTGGGCTTTTTGAGAACCACGGGGTGAGATGTAAATCCATTAGCGTAAGACTGTCATTCGCTCCTCTCAGTGTCTTGTTAAATTAACACCAATAAAGTAATGCTACGAAATCTGACACCTCTAAACATTTAACCATTTCAGTTTCAACATGTTATTAATCCTCGACAGTGGCGTTTCTATGTGGGGGGGGGGGGGTGATAGCCGTTGCGGAAACCCAGAGTACTCCCCCCCCCCCCCTCCACCAACGACTAGGCTGTATATCTGATGTACTAAAACTGTACTTGATTTGGTGTTAACCTCATCCTTGATGGTATCAGATTGTGCCTTATGATGTATATAACTTTAAAAACAAAATAAAACGAGCTATCTATGTCACCCAGTGCGGATCGCACCCCCAACCCCGCCTTGTTACGCTACGTAACTCACGTCTGAGTTACCCGCAGTTTCCAAACATTTTGCCGATTTGGATCGCCTTCCTAATATTCTTTTGTTAAGTGCTCTCAATTTGGAGGAAAATAAAGATAAAACAAGAATTTAGAGGCTCATTGCAAAAGATACAGCTTTTATACAATGCTGTGTAGAGTGGGGTGTGGGTGATGAAGTGGAGTTTTTTGTGCGTCTTTCTTTTATACTGCAGACTATTTATTAATAAAGGTAATCATTTAGATAACATAGTTTTGGTAATTTAAAACTAATTAGAAAATCTAAAATTTAAGTCAACGACCCAAGTAGAATAATAGCTTGAAATTATTTAGATTTTTTAAATTGTATGAATCTTATGCTTTGCAAAATCACGTGACAGATAGACGAAGTCATTCATTAATGAGCCTTATAATACTCCGCGTGAAACTCCCACTTCCCATCACGCTCTACGTTCTCCGCCCATCTCCTAAAGTCTAAGGTATCATTGCAAAAACTAATAGAGGTCTAAAGGCGTGGCGACACCATTCCGGCGTCCTGTGCGAACTACCAGTGCTGCCGGTCCCCTCCCCCCTCTACCAATTTGAAAAGGTTGGGGGCATTTTTTAGTCACTTTCTCCTAAAAGTTTTTAATTTTAGTTCCACACAATTGTGACAGAAAACAACTAAAGCAGTTTTTAAAACCAATTAGTACTTGTATATTCTTTTCTTCTTCTTCTTCGTTCTTAATTTTTAGTGTTGGAAGGGATCGAATTTTTTTCGACTTTATCAACCATTAGCTTTTATGCCGACTCGACCACGCCTCCATCACAATTAAGGATGTATACGTGTCAACTTGTTATGCGCCATTGAGGCCTTTGACTCCGATTTCAGGCTGCTTTTCTTTTTGGATTTGCTTCCATAGCCTTTGTCCAACCACCAATAAACTACAAGACAGCAGTTGATTTTGGAGTTGTCTCTCCTAGAAGAGTGGCTGTCCCCAGCTAACGAGCCGCATCTGCCCGGGGGTTCGAACTCGAGACTAATCGGTTTAGCAACCATGAGCTTTACCGACTCGACCTCGCCGACCCTTTATATTCTTTTAACTTTGGCTGTATACTCAGAGGCGTAGCGACGATGGGGGGGGGGGGTTACATATGTCCCCCGAGCACCGACCCTAGGGGCTCCAAAATAAGCTCACTTTAGCTGCTATTTTGAATTATAAATATAAAAAATATATGGGGGGCGCCAAATGGAAAGTTTGTCCCCGGGAGCCGAGAGGGGTCGCTACGCCTCTGTGTATACTTTAATAAATTCAGTAATGCGGCTCAGAATTAGCTTTTTGTATTTTTTCTACCCCGTTTGGCGCCCCCTCCTCTTGTAGTTTCGGCGCTCGGGCGGCCGCCCCACCAACCATCTCCTAGCTACGCCCCTGAGGACTAATATATTTTTAGGTATTTAAAATAGAAAGGCTTTTAAACAGATTAGCCGATGTAAATAGTTTACGCACCTGTGTATTTGAAATGGTTCAATATAAAGAGAGTGCCTTTTTTCTACCGTCATTGCTAATGCGAGCTCAACAAATTTGTTTGAAAGAGAAACTTGAACACTGACAAATGGCGGTGATTGCGGGCGTGTCGGGTAGATTTCCAAAAGATCGCGGGCTGAAATTATTTCACCAGTCAATCTTTGATTATCCAATTCATCAAGGTAGGCTAAATATTTTACCTTTTATCTAAATCTTTTTTTTCTTTTTTTTCTTTCTATAACAAAAACTCCCTACAAAATGTAAAATTGGCATTTCAATAAAAATGTGAACGTCCTAGAAAACTAAAACATATGTCCGAAGTTTCGTCAGATTCCTACCTATACTATATTTCTTGAATAGGTAATTTAAATTGAAAACGATTCTCTTGATTGTAAAACGTAGATCGGACTTCATAAATAACTTAATATTCCAGATCCTTCTGACATTGAAATCGCAGAAGATCTAAAACATCAACATGAGGACTTTTTCAAGATCTCTGATCAGCGAAGTAACTCTCTACAACCCGTTATAACAATGATGTCAGAAATAATTTTTGAAGCCGTTGCAGACGCCGGGCTGTCACCTCAAAACTTAACCCTTAAGACATCATTTTTTGTCGAATTTTTAGAAGATGGAAATGAAAGTGACTTAAATACGGCGCTGCTGATACTTGATAATATAACGGACATATTTAATTTTCATTGTAACACAAATGTGTTTATATCTAAGAATAATGTTGGTCTGCAAGCATTTAGGTTAGCTATAAGAAATTTGACCGAAGAAGAAGCCGAAATGGCGATAGTTTTTGCTGTGAATGAAACAGTGGGTGACTTCGTTAAAAAATCAGAAAAACTGAAAACAACCGATTCAGAAATTATGTGTGCTGTTCTCTTGCAAAAATCTGGCCACGTGAAAAGAGAATACGCAGAAGTCACAGTCATCGACTCGGCTGCGAGCATTGGTCAAACAGACTATGTTGAAATACACAGTGATATTACTTATTCGCATTTTTACGATTTTATAAAATATCTAGACGACAAGATAACTATTCAGTATAGCGCTAATTGTGATAAAAGTAGCTTTCTCGGCTTGGCTGATATAATACGAAACATATTATACTTGGAAAAGTCAATGATATGGCCAGTTTACTCATCAGATGGTGTAAAAATCGACAATATGAATGACTGTAAAAAGTTAGAATTTTTAAAAGAATCAATACCGTGCAATCATCGTCGGTTAGCTCTCTGCTATTTTAACGAAAATTGTGAAAATACTATAATTGTGCTAGAGGGGGCCAAGGCTAACCCCCAACAACATTATAGTACTGACGAACCAATAATTCTAACATATGGAGCGCCAACAAAAGACAAACTGGCCAATCTCGTGAAAGATGTTTTTGATATTTCAAAAAATAACCTCGAATTTCATAGCCTGCTTCAAGGCTCTGCTTCCTACCCGATGCCATTTCGAGGTTTCACGTTGTTAAATTCTCCTAAAGAAACGCTGACCTTATCATCAGTGGAACTCGTCAACACTCGCCCCTTATGGTTTGTTGTACCTGGCTATGGTACTGCCTGGCATGGTATGGGTCGTGACATGATGAAGATAAAACTGTTCAAAGATTATGTTGTAAAGTACTCAAATATGATGGAAAAACATGGTCTGGATTTTTACGACCAGTTCGTGAATAAAGACGAAAGCTGGTGGGGAGATGTGAAAAACCAATTTATTGGGATTGCGGTTATTTCTATTATACAAATTGATATGCTGTTTGCGATGGGTATAAAGCCTGATGGAATCCTAGGTCACTCGTTGGGTGAGAGTATCTGTTCGTATGCAGATGAGTGCGTAACAGCAGACGAATTATTACAGGCTATTTATAAATACGGCGCTTGCGTCAGTGACAGTAAACTTCCGCTTGGTAAAATGGCAGCAGTGGGACTGTCCTGGGACGAATGTGCAGCCGTCTGCCCAGAAGGCGTGTTTCCGGCTTGCAATAACGCCGCCGACTCCGTGACTGTTACGGGCCCGGTTGCTCGTGTGAACAGATTCGTTGCTGACATGAAAGCTAAGGGCATCAAGGCATCTCATGTATGCATGAGCTTCAACCCACATTGTCCGTTAGCCGCTGAAATCGAAAGTAAAACTGGACTGCGGGATGCTTTAGAAAACACGATCACAACACGAGCTAGGAGTCCCAGGTGGATCAGTACAAGTTACACAGAGGACCGGTGGAAAGAGGAAGGGGCGCGGTTTTTCAACGGTGATTACATAGTCAACAACTATCTCTCGCCTGTTTACTTTCATGAAGGCGCCCAAAAGATACCGCCCAATGCTGTCGTTGTTGAAATAGGACCGACAAGTGTTTTTAAAAATATTCTTAAAAAAACTTTAGGGCCTGGTATAGTTTGTTTGAGTTTGATGGAAAAGGGCGGAAAGGATACAGAAGTGTTTTTGAACACACTTGGGAAACTGTATAATCTCGGTTTTAACTTTAATCCAATGAAATTATATCCTGGGATCAAATTTCCCGTGTCACCGGGCACACCACAAATTGGCACGTACATCAGTAAGATATGGTAAAAGTAAATCGCACATATTCGTAACATACAGTACAGTATTTTCTACCTAAGGAACTCGCCGCGCCTTTGGCATTTTGCTGATAGTGGTTTTTAACTGGTGATGAAGGTGGCTATTTTGTACTGCCGTGTACTGTTTCAGTGTTCTGATTTTTTTTTTTAAGAAGCCAACATTTGCCAGGTTGGCCTAAATATGATATCAGTGATATTTAAACAAATCATGTAAACTTATTCTTAACCCCCATTTTTAAGAAATAGTGAAATTAAAGAAATATAAAAACACAAGAAGATCAACTAGGTCATATTATAAATTCAATTTTTATTGTATTGTGTCAACATTTTAGTTACATGCCAACAAAAAAGATGAAAGAAAACAACATAAGTCTATCATACCAATATGTCAATATGAAGATGTTTGAAAATATTTATGTAAACAATGATACATTGGCATGGACAAACTTGGATTCAATCATGTCATAATTTTGACAGCAATCTAACACAGAAATCTGGACAACAATCAAAAGTAACCAGAATTTCTTACACATGTGTTAAAAAAATAGTCAGTTTTCATCAGAAATCACATATTAAAAATTAGATCTAAACAAACATCAAATATTCAGATGTAGCTAAAAATAGCCTACACTAGCATTCCTGGGTTATTAAGAAGAGAAAATTTTTACTGGTAGCCAGATAAGAAATGTTCCCATTCAGACCTGACAAGCCATAGGGAAACTCAAGATGTTCATATTCTGGTAATCTAGTGCTTTTTTTTTTCAATCTGGCATGCCATCTCACATACAATACAAAAAAAAAGTCTTTGTTTTGTTTTTTCTGGATGGATAGTGTTTTTCAACAAGTAAAAAAACATTGCACAAAAAAACTTTGTAAAAGTTAATGATGTCTAAATAACAAAAAGTATATTTTGTGTTTATAGATCTTATCAAATGTTACCAACAAAGATAAAAAATATAATTTTTTATACCATGAATTTATTGAATATTTAATTTATTGATTTGAAGAATCAGTTATTTTAAGGATGAAGTAAAAAAAATTTCAATATGGTCAGTACAATTTTTTAATGCTTACTTAAATCTAATCTTAACTGAAATGTGTTTAATTAAGTAAACAAAAAACTTTATATAGGATACATTGCATATCAGAACTAATTAAAGAAACAGATTGCTGGCAGTTATCACAAAACAATTACATTTTAAAAGCACACAAAAGGTAATCTACTTTTCTGTCATAGATAATTAAAAATGTGTAAATAATAATTTAGTCAGCTCAGCAGTAATAATATACCAGCATCCCGTGTACAAAAATACTACTATATGCATTAGTTATATTCATTAATCAACAGCAGTGGAGAAAATTAGTTCACATTAAAAATATTCTATATTTATTCTGTAGCTAAGTATTTAAAATTTAGATAATTGTGCATGGGTTACTACCATATGAACCCATTGTTATCATTATTTGCTACATTGAACAAGTAATATTTAAATCAGTGTTGTTATTTATGCATGTGCTACTCTTCTCTTTGAAAGACTTTTTTTCTCCAGTTAATCAGTTTTTTAAATGTATAAAAACATTTTCCTCCACATGATGAATATGTTTCAAAAAGATTTTTTCTTTACCAGAAATTACAACATTCTTTTTAAACAAATAAAAATAAACTATATTCTACAGCTTGTGGTGTGTTTTTTTTTTACATTAATCATTTCTAAGACAAATATCAGAAGTTTAAAATATACTTGATGTGAAAAGTTCTGCCACCTACCAACAGATAGTTTAGTAACTATCTATCAAGGAAAGTCCACCAATGTGACAGAGAGCAGGTGGGGTAGAGTCCATCAGTCTCTGATACCACATTTAAGAAGTTCATGGTGGGTATTGCACAGGATAAAGAAAAAAAAAACTAAACAATAAAGTAAATCAAAACAGAGGTGTTTATATAAGATTAAAGTAAATTAAGAGCTATAAAATCTCAAGAAGTGTTAACATCATGTTCTTATTTCCATGGAAACACAATGGTACAGCAAAACCCACAACAATCACCTACGTGAACATGAAATAGTTATAATATATAAATATGTATATATAAAATACATTAAATTTAAAACTAAGATTACAGCTATAATTATTTACATGACTTTTAAAATAGTTTTGAATACACACATCACAGAAGGTTCATCTTTTACAGTCCAACAAAATAAGAATCACATTTTAATACTGCATCACAAACAGTAACAAGCATTTTATGGTCATTCATTTACAAAAATAGATACAATATAAAAACTGAAATTGCACTTAAGAAACAAACCAAAACTGACTTGTTTTAAAATTAGTGCCTGATGAAATACATTGAAAACCAAACAGCTGGTTAAACTACTTATGATTAAAACATAAATATTCAATTAGGCAGATGAGGTCAAATAAAAAAACAAACACTAAATAATGAATTATTTACTAACAAGTCAGTTATGGCAGTAAAAAAATGTAAGTTCTACATAGTGAAATGTACATCATCAGCAATCAACTAATATACAAAAATTCTGCATATACAAAGATACATATTTCAATTCTTGTAAAACTGGACTGAGACAGATCTAGATAGAGAGATCCCTGAGAATTGCATGACAAAACAACACAACATAATGTAAAAAAATACCTCATGTTTTAAAATGTAGAATAAAATATTGGTTACCACACTAATTTAAAATGTAAAAAATACTTACAAACAATGCTTCAAAAATAAGGCTACGGCCAGAAAATATGTTTCTATCATTTAGTATTGTGGACCAAGAACCACAATTGTTTTTAAAAATAACATTGATTCAATCTGTTGTAACTTTAAGCTATTAACAATTAGGTCTAGTACTTGATGACATTAAATGTAAACTTTAAATTTATTGTACAAAGACTGTAAGTACTGTGTATACAATAGAGATATATAAAATAATTTTTATTTTATAAATGTCATAAATTCTTGACAGTAGAATTAGTATCGATACTAGAACCAGGCCTCGACATGACTTTGTCGCTGTACGCTGTAACTTGATCTCTGATCTCCGTAGCTCGCTTGTAGTAATGTGCTGCTGTTTGGAAATCCTCCTGTAAAAATTCAGTTCCAAATTCATCAGGAAAAAAGGAAGGACAGTTATATAGAGAATATGAGGTAACTTTCATGAATAGTCTGAGCAGTTATTTGTGTTTTCTTTGTCAAGCACTAAATTTTGGTGATGTGATGTAGCCAGGAGTTATTACTATACAAGCAATAGATGAAAGTTTATTGAGTTTCTTATGCACAGAATTAAGAGACGAACTTCTTGAAGTAAATGAGTGGACAGTGATAAGTCATGTTAAGTCATACCTCTTCGTATTTCATGACTGCCAGGTTCCTGAGTGTTTCAGCCACCCTTGGATGTGATGGCCCTAATGTTTCCTCGTAGATTTTTAAAGCTTGCTCAAACAATGGCCCAGCTTCTGTGTAGCGATTCTAACGACAATTTAGAGAGATTACATATAAATTTGTTTTCCAGAATAAAAAATTTAACCTTTTAAAAATATAGATTAAAAATACAGATTAAAATTTACATTCTAAAAGGCCATGAACTGATTATTTTTGTATAAATTTCTTTTTTTTGCCCACAAAGCATATTTATAAGTTAAATAAGTTAATAATCAAACAGATTAATTTAAAAAAACATTGGGCTTCACAAGTATTTATGTGGCAACAAATAAACACCAGCAAAAAAAACAAAATCTAGCAATGTGTAGAAACTAACCTGTTGTGAGAGAAGAACAGCTAAGTTAACTTGTGCTGTAGCCACAGATGGATGGTTAGCCCCAAAGGCTTTTTCTCTTATGTCCATTGCTTGCTTATAAAGTGGCTCAGCTTTGTCATATTTACCCTAAACAATGAAGAGTTACACACAGGAAGTAGGAATTTGAAAATCAATATATTCACATTTTCTATTTAAAAAACATGTTTTTGAACTAAAATTTCTAGAAAAATATAATCCATCCATTGCATTCATGTAGTTGAACAGCCCATGGAGAACTTTGGCCACCTTTGTCTTTTATCTTCTTCCTCCATGTATGGACACCTAGCTGTCTGGGTCTATCTCCACATCATCAACCCATCTCAGCCCAGGTCTGCCTTTTTTTTCCCCCTTCGCTTGTATAGTGCTACACTACTTTCCTCCCTCTGTTGTTTGGCATTCTTTCACAGTCTTAGAAAATATTACATTAGAAAAATGTAATATCAATTTTTTATTTACCTGGTGCTTGTATAGCCTGGCTAAATGGTTAATGATGCTGGCCACACCTGGACTGTCAGGGTTCTGGCACTAACAAAAAAAAATTAACAAGATTAGACTTAACCATAAAATAACTGAGTATTTTTAGCCATTAAAATACTTACAAATAAAACAATACAATTTTTTATCAATAAATACCAGTAACTTTAGCAGGTAATACAGCTTATAACTTTTAATTTCCAGGCATTCAAAAGATCAAATTTTTATCAATAAATACCAGTAACTTTAGCAGGTAATACAGCTTATAACTTGTCAAGTCCCAAACATTCAAAAGATCAAACAAATTGAATATGATCTGATCAATCTGTCAACACTGACCTTCATTCTAATCTTCAGCGCCCTGTCGTAGAGGGGCTCAGCTTTGTCGTACATCTTGTTGTCATTATACAAGGCTGCCAGATTGTTGAGTGAGCAGGCCACATCTGGGTGATCTGCCCCTAGCAGGGACTCACGCATTTCCAGAGAACGTTTGAAGAAAGACTCAGCGGCACTGAAAGTTGTTTTGAAAAACATGAATTTAAAATAAGTTAAGGAAGAGTAAAATTTGTAATCCATAAAGAATATTTATTCTGAATTTCCTTTAGTTGATGCAATGCAAATATAATCTCAATAAAATTTAAAACTGAAATCTTGATACTTAACACTTGTGTAATTATTTTTCTTTTGTAAACTGTAACTGAAAGTAGTTTAATAGTTAAGACTGAGTACTTACTCAGTGTTGTTTTGTAAATAATATAAAACTCCCAATTCATTTAATGATCTGGCCAAATCAGTTGAGTCAGGGCCCATAACTAGTTCTTCCAGCTGAAGAGCTCTTCTTTGAAGTGGATCAATTCCAGTGTCACCCTTTATTTTTGAAGATTGTTAGGGAAAAATTTATTTATGCATTAAAAATTTTTTTTTAAAATATTAAGTAAAGTTACATTTGTAAAAAGAAAATCAAATAGAGAGAACTGAATATCAGTTATAAGTTCTTTTCTATATCAGGCATATTTTTTATACCAACATATGCTTGACGTTATTTAGCCAAACAGAACTTGGCAAGACATCAAGGTTACCATCAAGAGCATTATCTGTTTCAGTGGCCAAAGTATGTAACAGTATCTTGAGTTAAAAAGAAAAAACTTTAACCACTTACCATTTGTCCTCTTGGCATTTTAATTTTCTTCTTGATGGCAAACGCTCTTTTTTTTAATGGGTGAGCCAAGTCATGCCTATCATAAAAATAAACAATTAATAACAATTAAATAATTTAAAAAAAAAAAGTACTACAAATGTTCCTATGTTTTAATATTCTATTTACTAAGTTGTATAAATATTTAATAGAAATTTGTTTCAAATATTTAAATATAATTTTAGAATACTTATAATGACTATGTACATCTTGTTTGATAAAACGCAATGTAAAACATATTCTTTGAAAATATAAAAAAAAATGTGTAACAAACTTGTCCTGCTTCTGGTACAAAATGGCCAACGCGTCCAGTGTTTTGGCCACCATGGGGTGCTCTGTTCCCAGCGTGTTCTGGCAGATCTCTAGGGCGTGTCTGTACAGGGTCTCAGCTGTGTTGTACTTGCCCCATTGGGCATGCAGCCCAGCCAGCTGGTGAAGGGATCTGGCCACTAGGGGGTCGTCAGGGTCAAGGTCAGTCTCTCTTATTTCTAGGGCTCTCTGCAGGGCAGGTAATGCCTAAAACAACACAATGCACCCAGGTTATTTCAGCCTTGCAAGAAGATGACAACTTTTTATAGTGGGTTGTTGTAGTGTGATGATGTTTAACTGATAACATACAGACACTGATAATTACAGAAACAGCAGAGCTCAAGTTTTAAAATAGTTTATAGGATTATTATCCATTTTTTAAAAGAGGAATATAAGTTGAATTTTAAAATATATTAAATTTTAATGATATTGCAAAAAAATGTATCTAATAATCGATTCCATTATAAAAATAATAATTTTTAAATTTAAATTTGGTTCTTCCTATTTTTGCAGTATAGGCAGTATGAGTGCATTTAGTATCATAAATAAAGATCAACAACCAGAACAGAAAATTGAAAACAAGAAATATTTGGACTGATTAATATCGTTGCTTTTAATTTATGATTTAGGATCCACCTCGTACTTTGTGTACGGTTTTACAATTTTAATTTTTTTTTTTAATCAACCTCAGCTCTATTAGAAAAGAACTAATTTGTTGTAGAGTTAAATGTTCTTCATCAAAAAGAGTTAAAAGTTACCTGTGGTAAATGGCCAAAATCTCGGAGGAATCGCCCAAGAGTTTCATAAGTTTCAGCAACTTTGAGAAGGCTGCCATTTTTATGAACTGTTTCTATAAAAATAAAAATTTAAGTTTCAGTTCATAATAAAAAAAACACTTTGTTTCAGAATTAGAAAACACATTATATCAATGTTTCATCAGGCCCCATTGAAACTTGAAATGATTTTATTATTAGTTAAATAAATTGTTCCAGCTGGATCACTTAATGTAATGGGTAAATTGTACTAAAGTGTATGAAACTGTCAGCAACACTGAAGCACAAGTAAAAAGTAATCTAAAACAGTATCAACTGATAAAAAAAAAACAATTACCATTTTCAAAAGCTTTAGTAGCTGTGAAATAAGCCTCTGCCATTTTTTCCTTTTCCCATTCCACTGTTTGCCAATAACTCAGCAGCTCTGAACTTCGACCTCTAAGATGAAAAGTGAATACAAGTTGCAAGATCAATTAAAATTATTGGCTTATGTAAAAAAAAAAAATTAATGTAAAAGAGGTGTGCAAAAAATAATAAACATATATATATATATATATATATATATATATATATATATATATATATATATATATATATATATATATATATTAATTACATAAATATATACTATATAAATAAATATTTACTTGGCACATAATTGTTGAAAGACTCCAAGATCAAGTATACATTTTTCTAGCTGTTCTTTATTGCCTGTTTGGCTTATAAGCCAAGGGAGCTCATCCACAGCTCTACTGTGAGCTTTACCTGGTCTAAATACAACATTAACTATTAGTACTATTACCATCACTTATTGAGTAATTTCAAAAAAATAGTGAATGAAACACAGAATTAAGTTATATTAAATAATATTTTATTTTCATTACATTATTAAACTACAGAGGAAATGTCACTGAATTATATACTATTTCTTGTAAAAAGAATAATGTATACAATTGCAATGCATATAGTCATCACCTGGCTTTCATTACATTTAATTTATTTTTTAAAAAGGTTTTGTGAATCAACTACCTGAAATATTTGAATAACAGCTTAACACTGGTACATCAAACATGAAGTTGTAAAGCATTAAATTTTAAATATAAAAAGACTTACCCAATCAATTTTTGGAAATACTGAATAAGTACATTCCTGGCATCATTTAAACCCTCAATGTTGTTTTTGAAAAAATATTCAAAAACAGCCTGTTGAGCCTGATTAATTAATAAAAAAAAATACTTTCAGTTTTAAAAAAAAATATTTTTTTCAAAATATTTAAGTAGTTGTAAAATGGGATGAAGTGGCTGGGCTGTAGAGCACATGACTGCTAAAAAAATGTCTTGAGTTTGGATCCTGGACTTGAATCTGTAGCTCAGATAATTACGTGACTAACATTAGAGAAAGTTAAATGTGGCTTGGTATTGAACTGACCACACTATTCCTTTATGTGCCACGATTATCTAAACAGGTGAACCGTACTTCATCTGCGCAACTGACCTTAAGTTTTGAAAGAACAATTTACTTACAAAGCTATAGTTAGAGAATTCAATGTAAATATATATATCTGTAGAATTTACCTGTGCATGAACAAAAGTGAGGATTCCCAGTTGGTATTTGATGAACAAGTGAGATGAAAGATACTCAAATAAATAGGCTAAATCTAGCCATTTTAAATCTGCGACAAGGGCAAGTAATTCTGTTTCCAACATCCCACATCTGCTAGCATAGATGAATTGTAACACCTGATTTTAAAAAGAAATGAAAACACAAAAATAGTACATTTTACAATGTGTTTGTGTTTGCTTTATCTTGCATATTTATACTGTATCAAAAAACTAAATTTAAACAATATTCAAAAACTTACTTATTAATAAGTGCTTCGGAATAAAATGATCCAGCCATAAAAATAAATGTACTTTAGAACTTGACAGCTCTATTCAGTTTAAAAAAAAACTACTGCAACTGACCTGTCGTAGAAATACTTTCATATCACTGGTCATGTTGTCCATTGCCAGGTCCAGCAAGCAGCAGTAGAGCTCAAAGCTGTCAGCGCAGTTCAATAGTGTCGTCACATGATGGTCCACCTCTGCTGTGCTGGCTTTACCAAGGCTAGGGGTGAAATACAACAATGTTAACCAGTGAACTACAACCCCAACACAAGAATGAAATAAATTATATATATATATATGTATATATATATATATATATATATATATATATATATATATATATATATATATATATATATATATATGTATGTATGTATATATCTATATATATATATATATATATATATATATATATATATATATATATATATATATATATATATATAAATATATGTATATATATATATGTATATATATATATATATATATATATATATATATATATATATATATATATATATATATATATATATATATATATATATATATATATATATATATATTCGCAACAAAACTCAGTGAGATCTACTTAAGCTTACTACAAGCAATAAAAAAATGTGCATCGATTGACTATTACATAAACTTAATATAACTATAGAAAATAAATCATCAGATTTCAAAGAACATACCTGGCAATATGTCTTGCTAACAAGGACACATAAAGTGGACAGCACATAGATTGAGTCCGGCACTGACCAATGATTTTTCTTTCAATCTCAGGGTCTACACTAGCATTCAGGGAGGACAACTCTGCCAGTAATAATTCCTTGACCAGCTTGCTTGAGTTAGTCTCCATGTGCAATGTTGGCCATGATCTGTAAATAACACGAAGTTCCATAATTCAATGACTAAACTTTGTTTATTGCTGTGTATCAACGCTGCATGATCTTAAAATACCACTTTGTTCCACAATGAACATAAGTGAGTGTGAATGGGTCTATAACATGGTTCAAATATTTACAAAAAAATTAAAATTGTTACATAAAAAATACAATTTAATAATCACATTTGTAAGAACAATTAAGGCAATATTATAAGCTGGTTTAAACAAGCAGTGATATAAGGTTCCCATATTTCATGTTCATTATAATAACAAAGAATAAAACCCATCTTTAAGCTTTTAAAAAATAAATTTCTCTACTTTTTTAAACAAGTTTTAGGAATGAAATTAAAATTGTCTTCCTTGGTTATTGTTGCCCTTTATAACTATTTTTTTTTTCAACAAGGTATATCTGACTTGGCATATTAAACAGTGATTTAATTAATACTTGTACAATGGCAACTGCCAAGTTTAATTACAATTGCTGAAATGAACAAAACATTTTTTTCAAATATTTTTTTCGTTAGGAAACAGTGGCACTAAGGATATATGGTGTACAACTGATCTAAAAATTAGTAAAAATGCTACTTCTAATAAAAGATAACGCAGGCTTAAAACTGAACAAAAAATAAATTACCTCCAGGCTTGCGGACATGTTTCCTCATCTACAGACACAATCACTCTAGCATCCACTGGCAGGGGATCCAGAAGCCACTTCAAATGAACATCTGCAAGCTAAAACACAACAGGCCATTTTACTAAATATAACAAGGATACTTCTTTGTTTTTCTTTAAACTTTGTCAATTACAATAGCATTTAAGTCATGGTGAGTTCGCAAAAACAAATAAAAAGATTTCTTTAGGTATGATTGTAGGAATTAAAAGACTAAAATAATTCAGAAGTTTGTAATTTGTATATATTTATATCCTTTTAACACTTTAAATTTTGAATTTAAAACAAAAAAAAGTTTCATTTATGTGTTGGAAATAAATGATTTTAAAAATAAGATTCCTGTTTTAAAATAAACAAGAAATAAAATACTAACTTGAAACCTGTCTACAGAGTCTAAGACAAGGATAACTCCACCTAAACTTTTAGCAGACACTTTTTCCAGCCATCTTGGGAACTCTTCAACCAATCTCACTGGGTCACATGTTAAGGCAGGTGGTGTGGAGACTTGCTGCATAAGCTACCAACACAAATACAGTACAGTTGAATTTATCCTTGGTAACCATATTATATCAATTTGTCTCAAGCTCAATTTGATTACAGTACCAAAGTTTTAAATAGGATGAGAAAAAGTTGAGAAATTTTAAATGTATGTTTAAAACAGGTATCTTTAAAAATTAAGGTTGTGAAGCTTTAAGAATAGAATAAAAATGGCATTTTTTAAAAATGTTTATTTTCTTATTGGCAATGTGTGATGGTTTTTCCTTAACTAATTACAGATTATAAAAGCACACTATAAATATATGTGTTGTATAGATTCACACATCAGTATATGTGAGTGCACAAGCAGTGTTTATAAAACAGCAAGAGAATACATATGACAGCAAGAGAATACATATGACAGCAAGAGAATACATATGACAGCAAGAGAATACATATGACAGCAAGAGAATACATATGACAGCAAGAGAATACATATGATAGCAAGAAAATACATATGACAGCAAGAGAATACATATGACAGCAAGAGAATACATATAAACAGCAGGAGAATACATATGACAGCAGGAGAATACATATAACAGCAAGAGAATACATATGACAGCAAGAGAATACATATGACAGCAAGAGAATACATATGACAACAAGAGAATACATATGACAGCAAGAGAATACATATGACAGCAAGAGAATACATATGACAGCAAGAGAATACATATGACAGCAAGAAAATACATATGACAGCAAGAGAATACCTGGGCAGTGAGCCTGCGTATCATCACTATAGGGTCAGCACTAACAGATGAGGGAGTACCAACAAAATGGTACAACAATAAACTGGACAGGTTTTTTTCTTCCTGAAGTTGAAGCCTAAGTAAAATAAATTCATAGCCTCAATACAGTACTAGCTGTTTTAGCAAAAAGTAAGCCTGCATTAGAGAATGTTAAAAAAAGTATGCATTAAAATATAAAAGCATTTGATTTGACAAACATTATAAAGGCCCTTTTTTTTTAATTTTAAAAGATTAAATGAAATTCTACTAACTAGGATTAAAAAAAAACAAAAAAAACACAAGAATTTAATTTGCTAATAAAAATTAGAAAATAATGCATACATTTAATAATAAGTGAAAATGATAAAAAAAAATTAAAATGATTTCATGGTCAAGACATTGCGTGTTAAGAATTAATTAATTTTAACCAACAAAAGCCAAACACTACTGTGGATTACCATCTGGCCATGAGCAAGGATTTCCCTGAGCCAGGACTACCAACAACCAGTAAAGGAGGAAGTGGACCAGCAGCAGACACCTGAGTGTTAAGATGCTCGTAATACTGAAATATGAATACATATATATTGTCAGTCATGTTTTCAGTTAGACAGAAATACACATAATGTATGTCTTATTATGTCTGTTATCATACAGTGAAATACAAAAATGTTAGTCCAGCAACATGTATTGAAATATGAATATAATTCTACTGCTAGTCCTACCACCAGCAATACTAAAATTTCAATAAACATGTCCTTATACATGGCAAAAAAGCTTTTTTTCAGCTTAGTGTTAATATTTTAACACAATTTTTAAAATGAATTTAATAAATACTCATTTTAGAATGTCATAACAAATATGATATCGCCATGTATCCTCAAATGTTTTTAAAATAATTTATTTAACATTACTATTTTTATATGACTTATGCTACACTTAAAATATTGCAGCTGCTTTATTCATAAAATAACAATAAAAAATTATTTGAAATATTTATTTCTATATTTATTTATACCATTTACAGATTTCACAATCACATTGTATATTTATGTTTATTAAAATTAGAAATTTAAAACAAAGCTAATATAGATTACCTTCTCAAAACCTATTTCACATGTGGAGACAACTGCCATGTTAAGAGAATCTGTTTGTTCAGAATCACATTGTAGGTCAATAGTGGAGCCCCCTAGGCAATCAGCCATGACATTATCAGAATTCTCTTTATCTGTGCCCAAATCCTGGAGGAAGAGTAGCCATGAAATACAACATTCAAAATTTTAAAATCAAAGTTAATTCTAATAATTACACAGAAAAATAACTTTAACAAATCTACTGCTAAAACTCATTTTACATAGTCGATACAGCAAAAAAATAATTTATATATTTTTTTATTGCTACATGGAATTATGTTTGTTATTTTTTGCATAAGTAAAAAAAATTGTACCAACAATTTTACAAAACTGTTTCATTATAAGTTATTACATTTATTTTTAGTTACATCGTAGTATAATGAAGTAGAAGGATAAATTAAGCTTTGCAACTTGAAATCATGACTAGACTGAATGACATTTAACAAAAACTAGACCTAAGGCTTGAATAATATGAATATTTGGGTTAAATGAGGACGACCTTTGACTAGACTGATGGAAGTTTAGTATGTGTGAATTTAATGTGTGACTTGACCCCCTTACTGCTTTGATAACCCGCTCCAGGTCTCTGTAGGCTGCCTGCGCTGTGTTTCCAGGTGAGGGGGAGGTGTGGACAATGTGGACTCTTGGTGCTACAGATTCTCTGATTTTTCTTTTCAACTCTCTCATCTCCTGGCTGGATTTGGAGCTGAAAATAATGGGAAACAGTTGTTTATTTTTAACTTCTAACCTATAAATTAAAAAAAAAAAAGTTTTATTGCTTTGAGATAGAAAAACTCATTCTATCAGACATAGAACTTGGCAGAACCAACCAAAGTAAAAAAAATATTTAAAAAAAACCCAGTAACGTTAAAAGTATTTTTTTAAACTTTTTTCCGAGTATACTGCAACTGAAAATACATTTTAAGTATAATTCAACATTATTAACTTTTTAAAATTTAAAAAAAGATTTCAGATACACAATGAATGAAAAATTTAAGCTATTTACCTTTTATTGTCTGTAGTTTCTGACATAAGAAAGATGGATGTTTTTGATCCAGGATTATCCAGGTGAGCATGTTTAATATCCAGGTGTGTATACCTGTAGCAATTAGAAATATGGCAACATTTATGTGGAAAAAAACAAAAAGATAATCCATTTGTTCAATTCTTGTATTTTACTAAAAAATATTTTTACACTCATATATTATATTAAAAAATAATTATCAGTCCAATATAAAAAAATAACACTTAAATAACATTTTATTTGTAGTAGAAAAATACTAATTAATTTAAAATGTCAATACAATGTTGTAGAAACAAGACTTACCTATTTAAGGAACTTCCCAAAAATGCAATGAATATCACAGCTAAATGAATTTGTTGTTTTCTTATGTTGATCTCTAGTTCTGTAGTCTGTAAATTGACACAATTTAAAATTTTTAATTAACTTTTCTTTTATAAGATTCATGTTAAAAAGAAGCTAAATTTAGAATCCTATCTTTAGACTAAAGTTCAATTAAATTAAATTTAAAATTTTTAACTTACCAGAAATATTAAAAGCAAAAGGATTTATAAATGAACATTTAAGCTTGTCACTAACATTTGGTTTAAGTAACCTGATCTTCTGTAAGCTGGATAATAACTTAGTGACATTTTATATACTAAATGTAAAAGTATGAATAGAACTCTATTATTTAAAATACAAACTGGTAAATCAACAAGGAAACAAATTATTGTTGTAGGAGTGTTTTTACTTACAAGTGTTTCATTTTTGTGCAAATCACAGTGTAAATAAACAAAGGCTAAAGTCTTTCCTTCTCTCTCACACAATTCACATAATTTGGGAAGATAATCCTGAAGACATGTAGCAGATTAGTTAAGAAATAAATATACAGATTACTGAGCCTTGGCTACATTACCCCTGACTGCAGTAGAGAGAAACTGGCTAAAAAATTCACAGCTAACTAATTGATAAATCACAGCACAAATCATAATGCTTACCACACGCTCCCCTTGTATGCCGAATCATTGAGACAGGTTAACTAAATTTCATCTGCCCCATATGTCTTGGACAAGAAAGGGAAAATATGATGTTGAAGGTTTATCATCATCTTTTCCTGTTTGTGCCCAAGACACATAGGGCAGATGAAGTAGAGTTAAACTGTTTCAGAGACCTTGACATATGAAGGTATAGTTTGGTCAGCACTATGCCCGATGAAGATTTATAGCTGGTTAATACCTCAGTGAATTTCTGGTACTCTATCACCATGTCAGGGGAGACTGATGCGTACACTCGCACTGTTTGACTAACAAGATGTGGAGGAATGGCTGGGAACACTCTGTTGCCATTCATGACAGTCAGGTTCCAATCCTCTGTTAGGAATTTTTAAAAAAAGATGTTCAGATGTATAGGTAGCATGTGTGTTTACAGCATTATTTTATTAAATTTAATTTTTTTTCATTACAATTTCATAAACTATGGTCAGTAAGAAGTAGTCCAGCTTTTTAGGTATAATGTAAGCTTTCTAGGAATGTTAATCCATGCCAAAAGATTAAGAGCAATGCTAAACTGATCTGCTTCAGTATACCTCTAGGAGCATTAGCAAGGGGCTAAGCAGGCATTACTATCTTATGGTTTAATTTTACTTTTGTTTTATAATCTGTAAGTGTCAATCACTACTAAGACCGGTTTTCAAATAGCAGTAGTGAAGCTATACACATTTCCATGTTTGAGGTAGAAAATTAACACCTATTTGGAATAAATTGAGAGCTATTTCATTTTCACTGACGAGGGGGCATCTTGTGTTAACATTTGACCAAGTACCTTTATTGACATTCATAAATGGCCCATCCATCTCTAAAGTTGTGGATGCAAACTCAGGACCTCTGAGATAAGCTGCCTGGTGCAACTGGACAGTTGATCCAAGAGATGGTTCACTCTCTAGCGCAGTCCACCAGTCACCAGGATGGGAATTGCCTAAAAATCAGTCAAGAAAAATATTGATAAGAAAAGAGAATTTTGTTAAGAAAATGCACTGACAAAATTTGATTTTGTAAATTTCTAAGTCAGATGGATTTTTTTACATTAAACTTGAAAAAAGAAGAGAAAAAACAACCCATAATTATCTTCTATAGGCTACATTTATGTAACACAAAATAAAATTAGAATAGTTGGAAATAAATATTTTTACCAAGATCAACAATGCCAGGTCTAGACTGTGAATCACTATCGTCCTGAGTAATTCCTCCATATGCCAGTTTGGATAAACGATTCTCCAGTTCTTGTTTGGCTCGCAATAAATTTTGGATCTCACTTTCTTTTGTTTCTCTGAAAAGCTATTACGAATAACACAATTTAGTTACCTGAATTCAAAACTAAATTCTGTTGAAAACAATTGTGTACCATATTTCTTTAGGGTTTAAAAACATTTACATTTGCATAAACAGAACACTGCATAAAACTGATATCTTGTACTTATGTTTATATTATAGCTTTACAAATCAAATTAGAGTAAAGTCAAGATTCCTCTTTAGACCTAGCAATCCACTGTACAGATGAAGTAGAGTTCACATGTTTTTTGACCTCGACATAAGAAGGGATAATGTGGTCAGCACTATACCCAGCCATCTTTACTTTCCCAAACGTTAGTTAGGTACCTATCAGAGCTGGGTGGACTCAGGGATATTTCACTGAATTGAACCCGGATTCCAACTCAAGTTTTGGGTTACTGCTAGGCTGCACTGTGGCATAGCTTCATAAACAACAATACCTTAAACTGTCTTTGCACTTTATCTCTGTCACACTCAAAAACAGAAGCTCGAGCTAGGGCTTCCTGTTCTGCTTCCAGAGCAGCATCTCTTTCTGCTCGCATTCGAGTGCATGTTTTCTGCAGTGCTAGCAGTTCAGCTCGTAATCTTTTATTTTCTGTTTCAAGCTTTTGTTCCTTCTTTTGCATGTTAGCTATTTCATTGTCTTTGTTCAGCCGGTACATTTCAAAATCTTTCCGGATTCGCTCTACTTCTGGATTTTCTAAATCCATTGAAAGAGCTGATCTGAAATGTAAAAGGCATGCAATCAATGTGCTGGTTATAGACTAGTCTATTTGTGACCCAAGATGCTAAAATATTTTGTAATAAAAGTACTACTTTTAAAAATTGTATACCTTACATTAAAAAATAAACTTTACAATGAAACTTGTAGTAAATATTGGATTTGATAAAAACTTCACTGTTTCTCCTTCATAATTTCAGTGCCATATAATTCTTGCCTGTTTTCTTTTTTTTATTTACCCAATCACAATCTCTTTACCCATACAGCCCAGATTTAATCACTTAACATTACTCACAAACTTTCACTGAAAAGATTTTTTTGTGTGCAATACTTTTTTCTTAATAATAGTATCATTCATTGAAAAACTTACCTTAAACTTCCACCTTTTGGTTTACTTCTCCCAAGTGACCCAACACTGCGAAGGCCTAGTTTCCCTCTTGGTTTGATTTCAATGGGTATACGTTTTAAAACACCATTGGTTCCTTCCAAATCTGATCCCAAAATATCTTCATCATCATGGGAACGCATGAAAGATCCACCAGTTCCCATATTGCTTGCTTTAATTTAGATTCCCGTTGATCTATTCAAGCCGAAACAAGCTATATTAAAATATATAGATATATTAGCTAATTAGAGAATTTCTACATTGTAGGCCTATCTATTATTATACTGTACAAATCAATTAGGCCTACATACTTGAATATTATATTTATTTTAATTAATAGGTTTATTAAAGAATCAGATACATTATCAATTACTCGACAATTAGGCCTATATAATATATTAAATTAATAGTAATTAGGCCTAATACAATAGTGAATAGTACAGTAGTTGAGTATAGCTACTAGATCTTAGCTAATTCAAAGTACACTATCACTGTTTTTGCTCTTTCATTTCTTAGTCATCAAAAAAAGGACTCTAACATTTTTGTTTTACTACAATAATAATAACCGATGATAACTTATAAGAAAATAAAAAATAAAAAAATTAAACTAGATCTAGACTAGATCTATGTCTAGGCCTAATATAATTATAATAGGCCTAATTAACTAACTATTGTAACTATTGTAACTAAACATTAAAGACTAAACTCACTAAAGAGACAAAGTGAAAAAGTGTAGGGCCTAAACAAGCAGATTATGAAAATTTAGTAATTATTAAAGCAACATACTAATAAATAGATCTAGATCTAGAATCACCAGCAATGACCAAAGCAATGGTAGAAAATTTCAATCATCATTAAAAAAACGGTATTTTAGACAAGAGTAAGATAATAATAAAAACTAAAAACAAAAGCACAATACGTTGAATGACTTAGTAGAACAGCTATGCCTATTAAAAACAACAGCCATCATTCTTGAAGAAATATTAGAGTGATTTCCCTTTAGTTAATTTCTAGGTCTACTCCAGCCGTATTCTTACTTTAATCTTAAATCTTAAGTAATTAAATTAGCTATCTTCCCTCCACCTCTTGCTTTGGTCTACTCAACAATACTCTACTAGAATCTAGATCTAGATTCTAGAGAAATCTAGATCTAGAAGATCTAGATCTATGTGAGTGATATGATATGTTTATAAATTTTTTTATAATAAAGTTATATGTCTGTCTACATTTTGAGAACGACACAATCATCACAATGAATGACGTTTTCTGAAAACGGTTTTCATGTCAACTTCATAGATAATTATTAATTAGATATGGCAACATACACATAGTACATAGAATAGGGGATATTGAATTAGTCATTAAACTTTTATTAAAGTCTAGGCCTATTTAAAGTACAGCAATGATAAGCAAGTTAAAGCAATTGCTCAATCCACTACCCAACAACCCTGAACTGTATTTTAACTATTTTTCATGGCTGGTTTTTTTTTTTTTTTTTTTTTTTTTGCCAGAGAGTCAACCATAGACTAGGAAGGGGCAGTTACACATCTTTTAGAAATTGCAAGCTACTGATTGGGTTTTAATTAAAATAATTTTAGTTGTAGATTTAGGCCTAGATCTAATCTAGATCTAGTCAGTATATATGTTGTCAATTTCATTTAGAGCAAATTACTAAAAAGTGGAAAATAAAACAAATAAAACAATCTTTATAGTATTATAGCAATACATTTTTAAATGCACTAAAAATAAGAAAAGAAAATTAATTACCAGTAATTTGCTTTTTTAAAAGATAAAAGCATTAGTTGCTTATGAAATCTTCCAACACATTTTGCGATCAATGCATTTAAAAAAAGCAAATTAGTTTTATTATCTTATTTTCAGTGGATTTAAAAGCTTATTATTCTAAATTTTTAAAAAAAGTAAAGAATCCTCTTTAGACCTAGCGATCCATTTTGCAGATGAAGTAGAGTTCATATGATTCTTGACCTTGGCATATGAAGAGAAGGTGTAGTCAGCACTTTGTCCAGCCACGATTATTTTCCCTAACATGAGACAAGTACCCATCATAGCTGGGTGGACTCAGAGACATTCTACTGACTTTAACCCAGATTCTAACTCTGTTTTTTTTGTTAGCAGCCTAGGGCCCCACCGCTTAGGCCACACCATCCCATTTATTATTATAAAGCTGCTTTATACATTTGTTTTATTATAAATTATTGTTCTACTTTCCAGTGATTGCTCACCATGGATGGCAGCATTATTGATGGAGATGAACTCCCTCTTGTTGAAATATTTACTATAAGGTAAGGTTCATGTTCATTTCATTATATTAAAAACATTTATTCTCAAACAAGACCTTATTTTAGTAGTAGACCTATATTTAGTAGTAGATTTAGTTAGTAAATTTGTTCTATGACCACAGGTTACTATTCGATCTAAATAAAAGTTATTTTAGTATGTTTATATACTTGTATTTTGTTAAATTATTACTAGATCTAATAGCAATAATACAGTATCAATTTTTTTGGCTCTATTCTTATCATGAACCCTGCTTCTGACCATACCCAGGTCAGAGTATAAAGAAATGCCCCTCCGCCCCATGTCAAACTACACTCTACTAATCTTAAATAATTTAAATACAGCAATGAGAAAGAGAACAGACTTGACCCAAATCCTCAGTCTTTCAGAGCACCAGACCTAACAAGGTAAAACATTTGTTTAAAATGTGAAGGTGTATTAATATAATTCTTTTAAATTATTTTCACTCTCATTAAAGCTTTTATCTAGACCAGGGGTCTCCAAACTTTTCAGTCCGAGGGCCGCATTAACTATCAAATTTCAGTTCGGGGGCCAGTTTCTTCCAGGCATGTCTTTGATTTTTCTGGGCAAAGCTCTTCAGCCGTCACCAACAAACGATTTTTCCGTGGACAAAAAGATCGCAGCGGGCCGGATGAGAGGACTTCGAGGGCCGCATTGGGCCGTAGTTTGGAGACCCCTGATCTAGACCAGTGCTGTTTAAATTTTTTGCATGTATCCCACGTAGGCCTTTTTGTAAAAGTCACATTTACTATATAAAACAAAATATGTTAGTGAACCTAACTTGATGGGATTAAGTTATATTTAACAGGTTCAAGAATTTTATTATACCTCTTACTTACATCCAATAACAAATATTGTATGTAATTAATTTAAAATTTAGTTTTCTGCATTAAGAATAAAATTGCCCTGTGTTGACAAAATGTCTATAGAATTATTTGAAAATTTCGAATTGTTTATTTTGTTTTCAGTGTTAAGAAAGAAATCGACTCTGAAAGTGAGATGAACTGCGATCCTGACACCAATATGTGAGAATTTATGTTTGCTCATACAAACGTGTTTTAAATATATTTAGATCTGGCTAAAAAAGGTGATACAGATCACTGAGGCCCTTAAATATCGTTCATCATCATTTCCCGTTCGTGCCCAAGACACATAAAGTAGAGTTCATCTGCTTTAGAGACCTCGGCATATGAAGGGATAGTGTGTTCAGCACAATGCCCAGCTGTCTCTGTTTCCCTAATGTAAGTAAGGTATCCATCAGAGCTGGGTGGACTCAGGGATGTTCCACTGATTTGAACCCGGATTCAAACTCGAGACTCTTGGGTAGCAGTCTAGCTCTCTACCGTTAGGCCACGTTTCCCAATTAATTATCATTGCTCACATTTATACATAACATTGTTTTGACTTTTTTCTTAAGTATTTGAAGTAATCTAACATGTCATAAATCTTATATTTAAAGGGCTATAGAATTTTTGTTACTTTTCTTCTTGTATCTTTTGTTTTAGTGTTGATAATATTGCCACCAGCAGCGAGTTAGTCAATAAACCTGAGAATATAAGGTACATTGTTTTTCTTTTCAATTATGTAGATCTATATAATAGTGATATAAAGAGTCTACATTTAATTAGAAGTGTAAATATCATTGAAAAATTTTATTTTGTTAATTTTTTTTAGTGTTAAGAAAGAAATTGAATCAGAAAGTGACACTAACATGTGGTGAGAATATTTGTTTTACTTTTTAAAAACATCTTTTAAATAAATTTAGAGTTGCTTGATCTAGCTAAAAAAAAAAGAGACTTATAATTTATTCATAATGTTGTTTTTGCTTTTCTCTTGGATATTTTTGTTACTTTCCTTGGTGACTCAGATACTTTTGTTTCAGTATTGGTGAAAGTGTTGCCTCCTGCCAAGTGTTATTTATTTTAAAATTTAAAATTTTTATTTCAGTGTTAAGAAAGAAATTGACCCAGATAGTGACCCTGACATTATTTGGTGAGAATTTTTGTTGGCCCATTTAAAAAAAAACTTTTCTTTAAATTTAGAGCTGCTTGATCTGGCCAAAAAAAAAAAGAGAGATCACCTGAGGCTCCTGTTTATGGTTGCTTACATTTATTCATAATGTTTTTTTTTCTCTCTTGGGTATTTGTAGAAAGGTAACACGCCTCACATCTTATATTTATAAAGCTAAAGAATTTCTTTTAGTTTTCTCAGAGACACATACTTTTTGTTTCAGTATTGATGATAGTATTTCCACCTGCCACAATAAACCTGAGAAAATATGGTAAATTATTTTGCTTTTCTTGTCTTGAGATTTGTAAAATAAAAGGTTTCCGTTTAATTTGAAGTGTGAGTATAATTGTTTAAAAATTTTCTAATTTTTTTTCAGTGTGAAGAAAGAAGTTGACCCAGAAAGTGACACTGATGCAATTTGGTGAGAAATTTTGTTTGCCTATTTAAAAGCATTAAAATTTTTTTAGAGTTGCTAGAGTAAAACTGACTGAACATTGAGGTTCCTGTTAATGATTACTTACTTTAATTCTTAGTTTATTTTAAAGATTTTCTATTTGGTAATTATAGTAATTAACCATGTCTCAAAACCAATGTTGTTAGAAGGGTTAAAGTATCTTGATAGATCCATTAATTACACCCTACATTTTTTGTTACGGTAATGATGACATAGTTCCTACAGAGACAAATTGGTAAATATTTTGCTTAGATTCTAAAGTATATTTTGTAGATTTAAGATGGAAAATACCCTTATTAAAAAGTGTGAATAAAATCATTTTTAAAATTTCTCTTTGTTTATTTGAAGAAGCTCTAAGAAAAGGTCCCTATGATAAGAAATGTGTACTTATATATATATATATATATATATATATATATATATATATATATATATATATATATATATATATATATATATATATATATATATATATATATATATATATATATATATATATATATATATATATATATATATATATATATATATATATATATATATATATATATATATATATATATATATATATATATATATGTGTATCAGCATAATCAAAGGAATGTCCATAGACCCTGTAGTATTTTATGAGGGGAAAGAGAGTAGAATGTTCCAGCATTGTGGTCAGTGGGTGGAAATAGAGACTTTGGACCTGGTGGAACTGCCATGGAGGAGTTGGGGATCAGAAAAAAGATTAATTAGATGCGGCATTGCCTGTGTGATTTCTTCCTGACCGAAATTTTTGAATACTGTTTGAAAAACAGGTTTATGGTCTAGCAGTTATGGACATTTATTTTTACTTAATTTACAATGTTTTCAGTGAAAGAGCTCAAGCTAAAAAAAAATTATTATTATTTCAAATTTTTTTTTTCAGTGTTAAAAATGAAATTGACCCAGAACATTATATGAACTGTGATCCTGGCACCCATAGGTAAGAACTTGTTAAGAAAAAAAAGTGATAATTGAAGCTTCTTGTATTTATAATTGCTTACAATTTTCTTAATGCATTTTTTGCTTCTGTCATTGCTTTTGATGTCTACTCTACATATTTTTAAATAAACCCAAAAAATAATATAATCCATATTGATTCAATTTTTAAAAACAAAAACACCTGTTTATAGTTATTTAAAAATCACTAAATTGTTAACATTTTATTTTCAGTGTTAAGGAAGAAATTGGCCCAGAAAGTGAGATGAGCAGTGATCACGACACCATTAGGTGAGAATTTAATTTCTTTTTCATTTACATTTGCAAATTAAAAATAAAATTTCTTTTTTTTCATGTTAAGCAGAAATATGTTCTTCATAATCCCACCACATTAGTCAATAATTGTTATTGTGTCTTTATTTTAAATTATTATAAAACTTCATTTCAATTTTTTCAAAAACTCAAAAACACAATTTTATTATGTTCCAGAAGTACTGAGCAACCAAGTATTGAAGGTCTAAATCAACTTCTGGAGAGGTATAAAAGTATAGACTACTCTTCCTTAACTAATGGTCATATCCTGTGGCTTCTAAATGTTTATCACCAGTTCAGCAACAAGTACGCACTAATAGCTGAACTTTTACGATCAGAGGCGGAAAAACAGCCAAACTCTCCTTTAGTTAACATTACTACTTGTACAAATAATGTTAGGAAATGTGAAACAAAAATAAACAAGATGAAAAATGATCTTGAAGCATCTTGGCCAAGTGTTTTAGATTATATTCAAAGTAAATTCACAATCCCTCGACAAAGAAAACTGCCAACAATTAAATTTAAAGAATCAACTATAGCAGACAGCAATTCAGCTCCAGACTTGAGGCTTGATTGTGTCCAATGTGCTTCTCACAGAGTCTTGAATGTTAAAGTCTCTGCTGAGGCGGAGCTAGTGAGAAAAACAATCATAGAGTTGAGAAAACAGTGTGATGAAATCAAGAGTAAGTACCCGCCCAAGAGGGTCTGTGATAGATTCAAGAAACTTGAAGACCTCATCTCTGTCAAAGATGAGGAACTAAATGATTTGAAAAAGATGAACAATTGCCAAATGAAACAGATTTTTCAGCTTGAAATGTTTAAAGCAAAGCAAAAAATTAGAATAAAGTATTTGAAGAAGAAATTTTTAAAACTTAGTAAGGAACAAGTGGAGAAGAATGTTGGTAATAATAAGTAATTTTAGTTTATTGTTGTTGTGTGAAATTGACTTATCATTCAAAACATTGGTGATATGTAAAGTTTTTTTTTAAATTGTATGTGAAATTGACATAATGTGATTTAATTTTTTAAAAATATTAATTAAAAACCAACTTAAAAAAATAAAGTTAATATTTGTTTTACAAAATTTCAACATGTTGAGGTTTTTGTTTTAAGTAACGTTTAAACATGTGTAGGTACCCTTGTATTATATTTTTATATATATGTCACATCTGTATTTGAAATGCAACTGCGTTTTTTTTCTCTCTGGTTGTTTATTATGTTTTAAAATTGAATTAAAAAATATCTTTGACATCTGTTGTTATCTGATCTATATATATAATTCTCTTCTGGAATCAGTTAGAAAACAAGCTGTAAGCGCGCCTTTGCAGTCCCCTCTCTTCCTCTCTATCACTTTCACTACCACCCCCACCCCACCCCCACATGATCTGGTGAGCGGTGTTCACTCTGTTTACATTTTACAATCATAGAGAGGGGTTTGGTGACGGCTATTAGGGGCAGATAATTGAGTTTGAAACGATTTTAAACTTAGAGGAGGTAACTAAGAGGAGGCTGCTTTCACGTGGGGGGGGGGGGGGGGGGGGGTTAGTGTTTTTAAGCAAATATTTTCAATGGCAGCATTGGTACTGTCGAATTCACAAATTATAAATTACTGAAAAGTAGAAAAAAAACTAAATAGCGGCGTATAATACGCAGCGGGTCGGCTCGTTAAATAAAATGTTATAATGACGTTTCCAAAGTATTTAATTTTAAGGTTTTGAAAAAATACTTCCCTTTAATACAGTTCTATTTGCAAACATCTTATACCTCTATGACCTTTATATTTGAGGATGATGCAACATTCAAATTGAAATAGTTGTTGAAGAATCAGCAGCGTGATGTAAACTTTAAAGGGACATATTTTCTTTTTCTTCTTTTTCTAAACTATGAAGCTCCCAGCTACATATGAGTTTCTGTCTCATCTTTTTAATGATCTCAAAGATTTGTTTTTCTTAGTTTTACAACAATGGGAAAAAAAGGGTTAGATCCACGAGCTAAATAAGCACATCCTGATGGATAGTGTGGTCTTCAGTGCTTACTTCTTATATGTAGAGCTCAATTAAATGAGGTGCTGATATTTAATTTAAATAATTGTTACATGTAATTACTGGTTTTTAATTAAAATAATTGTTCTAAACTTGAAGTTGATGAAGTACTTGTATTTAATTAATATAATTTACAAGTAATATCGGATTTGAAAATTAATTGTATTCTTTAAAATGCGTCATAGAATTGTTGGGATACGCTACAAACTCTAGCCTTTAAACCAAGCTAAAGATTCTTTGGCCATTGGCTTAAGCTCTACCTCCTGACCATTTTAAAAAAAGTAACTCAGTAATTCTTTAATTTGTGTTTAAGCAAAGCTGTAAAGTTCCCCTTTCTAACCAAATGATCGATTGGGCTATAAGTTGAGTTGATATGTATCTTGACCTTGGCATATGAAAGAATGGTGTGGTCAACACTATGCCCCGCCGCCTTTCCTTAATGTGATTCATTTACCCTTCAGAGCTGGGTGGACTCAGGGATGGCCTACAGTCCCTAGATCCGAACTCAAAACCTTCAGGTTAGCAGCCAAATGCTCTACCATTCGACCACACCATCCTTGTAGCTCTATTTCTTTGAAAATTGACTTATTTAGAGTTCATCGGTTTAAATGACCTCTGCATAAATGGATAGTTTTCCTAGTCAGGTACCAATTAGAGCTGGATGGACTTAGGCTCCAACATGTGTGCTCTACCATCTGACCATGACATCCCATAATTCTGAGGGGTACACACATAAAATGAGTCAAATGTGGATTCCAAATTTAACAAAATCAACATTTAAATGACGTAAGCCAAAGTACAGTATAAATAAAATTTTATTATTTTTAAGTGTACATAATTAAATCATATTTTTAAGTGAATCATCTAATATTTGAAATCTTTCATGTTTGCATTCAACATGTGAGGAAATAAAATTTATAACTGAGTCATTGATTGGTGAAAACAGCCAAGAAGCCTGAGCTTTAAAGACTGTAGACTTCCAGCGCTATTCCTGTGATTGTATCAGGATCCATTCTTAAAATGTGTCCCATCCATGAGATATTGAAGTTGTTTGAAAAAAAAGGGGCACATTTTAATAATGAATGCACATGACATCATATAAGAATTGCGCTTAACTGGACTCCTCAAGGAAAAAGAAAACAGGGAAGGCCAGGGGAGATGTGGAGGCGCAAAGCAGAAAGCAACTGACAAAGGCAAGATTATCTTGGGGGACTGCCAAGAAAATTGCCAGAGACCAGAAAAAGTGGAAAGAGCTTTCTGGGGTGGCTCCGTGTGTCTTGGGCATAACAGGGAAAAGATGATGATGAAACACCACTCCAGAGTTTAAAAAATTTAAAAAAAAAGATAATCGAATTAACTCAGTTTTTTTTTTTTTGCTTTGAAAAATAGGCCTACATATTTGTTGCTATTAAATTACATTAATTATTGGTAGAAATTTATTTTAAACAAAAAGTACACAGTAAAAAGCTATTTAAAAAACTCATTCAAACTATAATAGATTGACGAGGAAGCCACATTGGTTGTTAACAGTCTTTATTATGTACAGACGCCATGTTGCGAAAAGAGAGGAAGAACACAAGGGACATCACTCAAGATAACAATATTATAAATATAACTAATACAGAAGAGTGAGTTCCCTTGACCTCACAATTATTTCAATCTATTACATCCCTTTACCCTTAGAACACAATAACACATCTCTCAATAGAACAATTGATAGTATCCTGAAATCACCAATTATATTGTAACATGAACACTATGGTAGATTACATCCTTACAAACAATGCACAATATGCTACAACATAATCAAAATACAAAACAATAATGTCAAAGTCCTTTTGACCTTTAGAATCATAGGTCTAACTTATTTGGGACCTTGATTGTCCTGCTTGACCTTCTCAGTGGCTTTTGATTTGGTGACTCAATATTCTGACCATCTGGATTCTCTATCTCAGGAGGTCTAGGATTTAAATCATTAACTCCAGAATTTACATTTTCTGACTCCAGACAACTTGGTTCACTCATATCAACAGAACTTGGTTGTGGAACAAACTGAGTTGGTGTGAACTGTTCAGATTTGGTGGGATTGGCAGATTCACACTTATTATCTGCACAAGTTATTTTTAACTTTATAAGGCACAGGTCCTGTACATTGAACAATTTGACCTGGTATCCATTTTTCCCTTCTCCCATAGTTTCTTAGATACACATTCTCATTAACACCAAATTCTCTTTCAATGCATGAGTTGTCATGATTTAATGGAACTATTTTTGAATTGGCATCTGAAAGTATTATGCTATTATTCAGATCCTTAATTGACATAGATTTCATTGATTGATCAATTTTCTCAGGTAATCTGATAGTGCTTTCCTGGTAACCAAAAATACTGTTTACAAGTAATATCCTGGACCATATCACTTTGCAACTGTCATTTAGTATTTGAAGTGGGTGTATTAAATGGCAAAAATCTTTTTTTTTTCTTTCCTTTTGATGTTACCCTTTTAGTTTCTGTAAGTGCTAATGATGTTAGCAAAGTTGTTTGATGATCACATTCCTTCTTACTAATGTATTCTCTTTAAAACATTTGAAATTGCCATATCACCACAATCATTTATTAAGTTACAAATACTTTGTTTAGGTAACTGACTGATAATGGACTGTATCTTCTCCATCTTTTATATTATCTTCACAAAGGTTTTTATTTCCTATTTAATATGGCTTTAAGTCATCATTCATAGACTCTTCAGGCCAACCATTCTTACAGTACTCATATACTTTTATTAAGCACTCATCTTTTTGTGTTTCTCTCTTAATATCATTCACATTTATATTGGAGTTATCCATGATAATGAAGAGAACAAATACATCTTCTGGTACATAGCTCAGGCTTTGGTTTTTTAAAGGTAATCTACTAAGACTATCTGCACTATTCTCAGATCCAGGTTTGTATTTCAATTCATAATTGTATGCAGTTAGTGTGATAGCCCATCTTTGAATCCTTGGTGAGGCATGCTCAGGTAGGGTTTTGTTTTCTCCAAATAAACCCAGCAATGGTTTATGATCTGTAAAGATGGTGAACTTCCTACCAAACAGAAACTTATGAAATTTCTTAACACCAAAAATGATGCCTAAGCCTTCCCTATCTAACTGAGAATTATTTTTCTCAGCCTGGTTCAAAGATCTACTGGCAAAAGCAATGGGTCTGTCACCCTTCTCATCCATGTGGGACAAGACTGCTCCTACACCATCTGGTGAAGCATCACATGTCAATACAAGTCTTTTCCCTGGGTCATAGTGAGTTAGTAAGGTGTCAGCAGACAAAGCCTCTTTTGCTGTATTAAAAGCAGTATCTTGTTGTTTACCCCAGTGCCAAGTTGCATTTTTCTGTAGCAGCTTGTACAGTGGTGATAGTTTACCAGACAGATTCCCTATGAACTTTGCATAGTAATTTATCAAGCCCAAAAAAGCTCTTAGTTGTTGGGTATTTTCAGGTTTGGGTGCTTCTTTAATGGCTTTTGTTTTCTCAGGTTGAGGTCTGATGCCTTGTTTGCTTAATATATAACCAAGAAAACTAATTTCTGTCAGCATGAATTGACATTTATCTTTGTTTATCTTTAAACCTTTTTTACCAACAATTTTCAATACTTTATCAAGTGTTTTAAGATGTTCAGTGTCATTCTTACCAGTTATGTACACATTGTCAAAGTACACACAAACATTTGGAATGTCCTTAAAAATACTGTCCATGACAGCTTGGAAAATTCCAGGGCTAGATGATATGCCAAAACATAGTCTTTCATATTGGTAGAGTCCTTTATGTGTGTTTATTGTCGTATAGACTTTTGAATCTGGATGCAGTTCTAGTTGAGTGTAAGCATGACTAAAGTCTAATTCAGTGAATTTGTCTCCTCCTGCCAAATTCAAAGAAATTTCCTCAATGTTAGGTATAGGGTACCTATTTAGCTCTATTTGCTTATTCAGTGTAGTTTTATAATCTCCACAAATTCTTATAGAACCATCCTTCTTTAACACTGGCACAATGGGTGTCGCCCAATCGGAATAGTCTACCTTCTTTATAATGCCATTAGATTCCAATCTACTTAGCTCATTTTCAATTTTATTCCTCATTGCATAAGGTGGAACTCTAGCTTTGCAGTATCTTGGATTTGTGTCTTTAATGCTTATCTTCACTGTTCTATCATTTAGTAAACCTGAATTGCCAAAAACACTTTTATTTTCAGATATTACTTTATCTATTGAAGTAAGACTAGATTCTTTTACATTCTTCAATGAACAAATACTCTCCCAATTTAACTTAAGATCACTTAACCAGTTCCTACCTAGTAATGGCGGTCCATTTCCTTCAACCACAAGAAGAGGAAGTTTAACACTTTGACCATTATAACTTACATGAACCATACACTCTCCTATTACCGGAACATTGTCACCAGTGTATGTTGTTAGACACTTGTGACATGGCTGTAGAGGCACTGATTCTCCTTTGACAGCGTCAAAATCTTTCTTTGTTATGACTGTTAGAGATGCTCCAGTGTCAAGTTGGAAGCTGATGCTCTTACCGTTGATATTAACTTGTACATTGATGGGAGCATGACTTATTGATTTAACAGAGAACAGGTTGAAATCCGGCTGCAAATCAATTTGAGCATTTTCACAGGTAGAGTGGTTCATTGGTTGGGTTAGGTAGTCTTGGTGAGAGTTAACATAGTGCTGCCTTTGGTTGCGGTACTGTCTTGACTGGCTAGATTTAGCAACAGACGAAGACTTTGCAAAGCAGGCCTTGGCAATGTGACCTTGCTTACTGCACTTATAACAAGTTGCTAACTTGAACTTGCACCGATGAGATGCATGGGGACCTTTGCATCGATGACATTTTTGATAATTATTACTAGATTTAGATCTAGGATTTGAACGAGCAGGCTGTTTAGCATAAGTTGGAATGCTCTGATGGGGTTGATGTTTATTGACTAACCTGCTGTTTACTGCATGGATCTCTGAAGGTGCTAAAGATCTCGCCGCATCTGATGACTGCTGGAATGAAATTGCAAGTTGTATTGCTTTTTCTAATTTTAGATCTGACTCGAGCAGCAACTTTCTTTGAATATCAGGGCTGTTTACACCTGTCACAAACTTTTCACATAATCTGTCAGACAGCGTGTCTCCGAATTCACAAAATTCACTTAAATGACGTAAAGCAGCAACATATTCTGATATTGACTCGTTTGGTTGACGAGTCCTACTGTCAAATCTAGCTCTACATAAAAACTTTGATGGGGTAGGCGCATGGTGGTCTGTTAGCAATTTGCTCAGCTCGTTAAAGCTCTTGGTAGTTAGACTGGCTGGTGCGCATAAGTCTTTTAGTAGCCTAAATTGTTGAGGCCCTATGACTGTTAACAAAACAGCTCTCTTTTTGGCTTCTATCGTCACGTCGTTAGCTTCTAGGTAAAAGCTTAACCTCTCTAGGTAATCTTGAATGATTTCATCATTCGCATCAAATTCTTTTATTTGGCCATACAGCGCCATAATTCTAGAAATAATTAGCTAATAAGCTCTAGCAAACCTCTTTTTTGCGTAAGTAGGTGCTCTTTCTAGTAGATGTTTATCCTTCGTCGCCAGTTATAATAGATTGACGAGGAAGCCACATTGGTTGTTAACAGTCTTTATTATGTACAGACGCCATGTTGCGAAAAGAGAGGAAGAACACAAGGGACATCACTTAAGATAACAATATTATAAATATAACTAATACAGAAGAGTGAGTTCCCTTGACCTCACAATTATTTCAATCTATTACACAAACATCTTACATATACAAACTTCATTTGTTTAATTCAAAATAAAAATTTTTTATATTTAGTAATGTAAATAAAATTACATTAAATTATGGGAAAAAAACAACTGGTAATATTGATTATCATGATTAAAATATTTTTTTCTTATAATTAATTTTAACAGAATAGAAAAAACTGACCAACCCCTCCATGTTTTCATCTATTTATCTTCCCATTCATAGCTAATTATTAATTTAAAAATTCTGTTTTTAGATTATAAATATATATTTTAAGCCTGGATTTATATACATATAAATTATGCACAAAAACCCACTGTGAATAACCAAAATATGGGAAGTGATATCCCCTTAGGGAAGTTTTGTGGATATAAAATTGTGATTCTATATCTATTTTTGTTTACATTTTACCCAAAAATATTTTGAGAGGGTTACTATAAAAAAAATGCCATCTACAGAAAATAAAAAGCCTGGCCTTCCAAAAAGATTTCTCTGTGAACATTCTGATAAAGTTTTAATTTGAATTTCTGCTAACCTTGTTGAAATTTCACAATCTAAAACTGATTTATTTATATCTTGTGTAAAAAAAATGTAGATATATTCTTTATTTAAACAGATTCTATATCTTTTCACATTCAGCATAATATATATATATATATATATATATATATATATATATATAAACTAGCAGCTCACTAGATTTGTATTGCTTAAATCCATTAAAAAATATCACCATCTCCTTTATTTTAAAAAGGGTTAATAAATTGTAAGCTTTATAAACAGCAACGACCAAACTTGTTTAAAAGAAAGTGCATATTTTAACTGCAAGCTAATCACACAAGAAACACTATCACAACAAAGCACCCATTACCATGCATCTTATTCTTAGTAGATATTTTTAATTTAAAAACAACCTAGTCCTCTCCCCTTGCTTTAAAATTATAATTAAGGGAAAAAATAAATAAAGCCAACATTTTTTAGATGCATTTACTTTTATGTATGAATCAATTAATTTTAAATACATAGGTTTTAACACACTAGAAAAATGGAATGTTGCTCAAGTGTATGTTAAAGTTTTGTATACCTTATTATATAAAAATAAATAACGATGAGAGCTTAGGAATATTGATAAGTTATAACACACATCATGTATCAAATATCAGAATCACACAAGTTCTAACAGAATGATTTGACTTAGATGAATGTGATTTATGTGATGCAGTTTTCTCTTGGTTTTTACAGTAACTGATAAGATGTAAATGTATTGATAATAAATCTTAAGTTTATGTTTCTAGATCTAAAATTTCTAGATTTTAAATTTGATATATACTTAACAATATTTAAAAAAAAAAGAGTAGATTCTGCAGTTAACTAGTTTTACATTAAATTAGTAATAGCATTATTTAAAAAAAATAATCAATGACAACACATTAAAACCAGGTAAATTCAATGTAAATTGTTTTTAACTCTATAAAAGTGAGTTGCTTACTGAAAAATTGTATTACTCTTTCTGTATACTTTACTAAAAGTATTACATAGTATATAAACAGTTAACAGAAAGTAATAAATGAACATTTTGAAAGATTTTTAAAAAAATCACAGATCTATATTTATATAGTAACAAGTGTGGAAAAACAATTCAATGTGGAGATTTAGTGAAATAAATACTAGCTCAGGTGATGTTAGTTGAGTACAGCCGATCATACTATGATACATTTTAACTTAAAGCACATACTACAAACATGTAGTACAAAAAGGAAGCAGCGTTTGTAGGTGTTATTAAGAAGAAAACAGCAGTTTAAAAAAAGTTCCTGTGTAGTTTAACTGGAATATTCTAAAACATATTGATTAAATTGCATAAAATCACTCATGTGTAATAAGAATTACAAAGTGACTATGTGTGCATTTTAAAATGTATTATTGGTCACACATACAGTGACAACTTCCATTTTTGTTTGAATAGGTCTATGAAACAGGAAAACTATGAATACTTTTGTAATTCAATTGTTTTTACTATATAGAAAGTCCAACATCAACTGCGTACAAAAATATGGTAAAATTGTACTCATCACTATCTCTAAACAAATCAAATAAAGAACTTCACAAACCCAAGTTTGAGATGTGCTTAAAGTATAAACAATGCATTTATAGTCCTCAGCTGAATTTTAATACATTATGTTGTTTAATGGTACATTTTTCATGTAGTCTTATAATGTCAAGCTAAAGTTATAAGCAAAAGTTATAAAAAATTTGAGAAATGTACTAGAGCACATCTACCAACATTGACTGTTTTTACTCATTTACACTTAAAATTATGCTCGTTTACTAATTCTACGTATATTGCTTTAATTTCCTTTTTTTCATACAACTACAAAAAACACAATTTTTTTAGCTAATAAAAAATTGGAAGCATAAAGCTAATAAAAAAATCATAAGACTATTATTAAAAAGGATTTTTAAAAATTACCCAATGGACAGATATCTATAGAACATTCAGTCTACATAATAAATCTGATAAATAATCTAGATATAAATAAGTAGCACATACTACTAATGGATAAGTTCTCAGTAAAAAAATTTGTTTGAAGATTTTAATACTAAACAAAAAAGGTAGATACAGAACTAAAAAAGTTTAAAGCTCTTTTTCAGCTGCTTCTGTTTCCAGCTTGGAAGCTTGTTAAAATCAGAGTAGGACATGTGGAATAGTTTACGAAACTCATCATCCAGTAAGTGAATCTAGGAAAAAGATAAACATTAACTCAATTATATACATTAATAAATGTCATTGTAAATGCTACAATTTCTTTATAAAAAAAGTAAAATGAATTCCATAAAACCTGTTTTACCAAAGAAAAATATCCTTTGATGAACAATTTTTCCAAAAACTACAAATATACTAGAAGTTTAATAACATTGTGTTACACATTTAGTCCCTACATCTAGTGAAATCTTATATTATTTGTAAATTCAGAATACAAACAAAATAGAACATTGAATTTTTAACTAAACAAGCTCCCTTCTTTAACACCCCCACTCCCTCCCTACCCCCAAGAAAGACATTTTATTACAAGTTGAGCTGTTAGTCTTAGTAAAAGTTTTTGTTACTTGTTTTTTGTGAAGTTTAACAATAATGATATGTGCTGATGATGGGTTGAAAAGTCCATTGTAATTATAATACTGTACTTGTATAGGGTTACTAACAATGCTTTTGAAATAAATATGTATTACAAAATCCTAACTGCAGCTACCGTTTTCAAACAGAATACAAATACAGCTGTATGAAAGATAGATACTGTAGTCACAGGTTTAACAAATATCACTTACCTCTCTTGCTGATGGATCCACACCTTGTGGTAATTCTTCTGAGGCAACTTGCAGTTCTGCTAGTGAATATTTGGGCACCTCATTAAAATCCTGACCTCCATTGGAAACATTCTGAAATACACATAATAGGTGAATACATTCACATGTAATATCTTTAAAAAAAAAATTCTGCTTTTTTGTCAGTTATTCAATGTTTATGTCCTATAATAGCCTATACACCATCAAGGTTAAAACATACTTTTAATATGTAAGTAAGATAATAAAAAACTTTCCATGGATTTAACTTCTTGTCCTTATGATAATTTATTGTTTTATTTTTGGAAAAAAAAATGATTATTTTTACCTCATGTACTTGCTCAATTGGAATATTGCCATCTGCTATCTGCTTCTTGAGTTGTTCATAAGTCAGTCCCTTCTGTTGATCAATCATACATAGATTTATTACCATTTTTACTACTCATTACAGTCATCATTTAAAAGAGTTGTAGAAATGTATTATTAAAAATGTTTAATTAATTAATGAATTAAGTATAAGTAAGTTAACATACACTCCATAGGTCTCTGTCCCAGACTCCAAAGAAACCTGTAAATGATGGTGGCTCAAGCCCCTGTTTAATGCTAAATATTGCTGTATCCATGTCCCTACCAGATGGATCTGTTTTGAGGTATTCCTTCAATAAAAACAAGATCTTAGTATTTAAAAATTACTGTTATATTATCACTTTTGTGCACACCGAAGGAAGTAAAAATAAATAACTTTTTACAATATTTATAGTAAATGTAATATCAAATTTAAATGTGGTAAAAAATTTGAATAATTAAAAAAAATAATTAATATGACATTTATTTTACAATATTTACATTAAATTTAAGATCAAATTTAAATGCAACACAAAATTTGAATAATTAAAAAAATATATTAATAAAAAAACTTATTATAAGTTAAAAAGGAAAAAAGTAAGTAATTTTAGTTTATTTTTAGGAAAAACTAGAGAGTTGTTTCCCTTTAATTATATTAAAATAATCTGTTAATTACTATTCTATTCTTTAAAAGGTTAACAGTTAATGAAAAAATAAGAATGAACCAGAACAAAAACAAAGTTTCCAGTATAGAAACTTTTACAAACAAACACAAATGTAAACAGAACAATTGAAACACCTACTATTGCACATCTTTGTGATTCTTCTCTTTCCACTTTGTTGCTGTTCTTTCCCTGCCAGATGTAAACACATTCCCAGGCATCCAGGATCATGACATCATCTTCAATCAGATCTGACTGTGGGGCACAACAAAACAAAACATCATATGATACGTGAACAGCAGTGGAAGTAAAGTTCCCTTTTCTAACCTGGTGGTTTATGGGCAAGTGAAGTAGAGTTCACCTGTTTCTGTGACCTCTGCTTATGAAGAGATAGTGTGGTCAGCACTACTCCCAGCCACCTTTACTTTCCAAAATGTGAGCTAGGTACCCATCAGAGCTGGGTGGACTAAGGGACATTCTACTGACCTGAACCCTGATTCCAACTAGAAACTTCAGCAGTCTAGCGCTATACCGCAAGACCAAACTGTGCAGTATAAGTGCTTATTGTAATTGTGTAACTCAGTCCAGTTTTTTTAATGGTCTACACACTGTTTATACATATAAGTGTTTATACATGGTTCAATTATTCAGTTATAGCCAGCTTTTCTTGATGTCAGTGTTAAATTAGAAAAGTGTTCAAGTGTTAAAGAATAATCTTGATATAAACAAACCTGCACAAAATCGTGAATTTCCTCAACACTAATGAAACCTTTAGCATTGGATAAATGGAACAACCTAGGTGGGTGACTGCCATCATCCTGATGAAAGAGAAAATAATTTATTTATTAAAAAAATTTCAATTTTAAAAAGTTGGATTAGATTTTTTACACATATTTGTAAATTCCAGTCTGTTTTAAAAGGATACATTTTACCTAAAAATTATTGAACAAAAAACCACAAATCAAACTCTCAAACCTGTAAAAGTTTTTCTGAGGCATATTCTTCTTTACCACCCAATACATTCCAAAAATCTGGCTTTTCCTGTCCTTCAAACACATTTGTCAGTGTTCTGTAAATATTCATCAACATAAAACTTTTAATTAAGATTTCAGATAAAAGAAATCAGATAAAGAAAAAAACAGTGAAGACAAAAACGTATCCTCTAAACTTTTAATTAAGATAAGATAAAAGGAATCAGATAAAGAAAAAAAAAGGTAAAATTAAAGACAAAACATTCTCTCCGGAACAGATAACTATCTTATAAAGAGGTAATGACAAAAACATATCCTCTAAACTTTTAATTAAGATTAAGATAAGAGGAATCAGATAAAGAAAAAAAAAGGTAAAATTAAAGACAAAACATTCTCTCCGGAACAGATAACTATCTTATAAAGAGGTAATGACAAAAACATATCCTCTAAACTTTTAATTAAGATTAAGATAAGAGGAATCAGATAAAGAAAAAAAAGGTAAAATTAAAGACAAAACATTCTCTCCAGAACAGATAACTATCTTATAAAGAGGTAATGACAAAAACATATCCTCTAAACTTTTAATTAAGATTAAGATAAGAGGAATCAGATAAAGAAAAAAAAAGGTAAAATTAAAGACAAAACATTCTCTCCGGAACAGATAACTATCTTATAAAGAGGTAATGACAAAAACATATCCTCTAAACTTTTAATTAAGATTAAGATAAGAGGAATCAGATAAAGAAAAAAAAAGGTAAAATTAAAGACAAAACATTCTTTCAGAACAGATAACTATCTTATAAAGAGGTAATGACAAAAACATATCCTCTAAACTTTTAATTAAGATTAAGATAAGAGGAATCAGATAAAGAAAAAAAAAGGTAAAATTAAAGACAAAACATTCTCTCCGGAACAGATAACTATCTTATAAAGAGGTAATGACAAAAACATATCCTCTAAACTTTTAATTAAGATTAAGATAAGAGGAATCAGATAAAGAAAAAAAAAGGTAAAATTAAAGACAAAACATTCTCTCCGGAACAGATAGATATCTTATAAAGAGGCTTGCTGCATTCGTTACCTAGGAGACCTGGCAGCAATATTTTTGGCCATCTCCCTCTCATCTCCTGTACAGCCTTTACCTGCCCAGCTGTAGACAGCACTTTTGGTGAAGATAACAAAAACATCATTAGAGTTCAGGGAAGATGCCCAAAGTGGTACCTGAAAGGATTTTTCATAATTAGTTTTATTATACCTTTTGTTTGTTAATCCAGAAGACTCAAAAAAAATAAAATAATATAATCAACTGTTTTTTATGAAAACTTTATATCTTGCTTCAATAATTCTTGAAATATCCACCATAAAATAATGTATTACCTGAATGGCTTTGCAGGTAAGTGCAGAAGTGCCTCTGACTTGAAGCATATACTTGTCACCAGGTCCTTCGTAATCTAAGCCATTGGTTGTCACTTTACCCTTTGTCCAACCTGCCTTACCTCCCTTTAACAAAAATTTTAACACATTTTTATGATTGTACACGCTAATGTTTTAAAATATCTTTAACATTTATTGGAATTTTAATGAACTATAAAAAATTGTTGATAACATTTGTATTTAATGAAATAACAGTTTATTAGAATTTTAATGAATTAATTAAAAAAATATTTTTGATTAAACTTGCATTTAATGAAATAATTAAAAAATATTTTTGATTACACATGCATTTAACGAAATAACAGTTAAAAAATAAATATTAAGTTATACTGGGGCTGACTTGTCTTTAGAAAAAGCTCACCTCAAATATGACCATCTTTCCACCAAACAACGCCATGAAGTGTGGGGGTTCTTTGTACTGTACAACCCTCACCTAGACAAAACATTTTTGAAAATGTACATCTCTATCAAAATACAAGTGAATACTACTTATTAGATTTCAATAACAAGTTCCATTTCTACACAAACAAAAAAACTATTTAAAAATAATGTATAAATGCTAAAATAAAAGCAAAATTAGCAGGGTGTGGTCTCATAATATTATTTATCAATGCCATAACCAATGGAAGTTACTTGAAAATTTTTCTACATCAGTAGTTGTAGAGTAATCCAGATCATCATATAAGTGATAATTTGAATAAATTACACAGAGATCGGAGGGAATAATTTTACTAAATATGTTATCAATTAATTTTTTAACAACCTGTATAGGAGCACCATGATGTTTATCATCTAACTGCACTGCCATAAGAGCAGCTGTACCTTGCTCATCAGCTGTGGACTTCAAACCCTGGGAAATATAAAAAAACATCATGTCTGAACATTACAAATGTATATATCCAAAAACAAATTGTTGAGAGGTATTCCAATAGATATTTAACACTAAAAGGGTAGCTATTTGCAAAAAAATCTATAAATTACCCAAATTAAAAAAAAATTATAGTTAGTAAAATTTTTAAAATTTATTAATAATACCTACCAGCCAGTAATAGATGATATATGCTTCTCTCCCTTGAACATTATATGTATAAAGAATAACATAGCAATCTCCTCCATAGAATTCTCCATAGTGTACTGTTTCTAGTGGTACCATCTGGAAGTTTTCAATGCGCCATACCTGGAAGTAAATAAAAAAAAATTTTTATGAACTCTTACTAAAAATGTTTATTGAAATATAAAAAAAATTAATGGAGTATATTTCTAAAAATAGAAACTCTGTTTAAGTAATTAAATATTAGAGTTCTGTGTGGTCGGCTAAGTAAAGCTCATTGTTGCTAAATACTTAAATACTTAAGTCTTTTGTAGGAAATCCCTTCCAACATTACAATTAAGTATGAAGAAGAAGAAATATTTTAATTCTTTAATAAATTAAATGTAAGACATATTTTCTGCTGAATTTACTTAATGATTGATGTTGGGTTTAATCAGTCTGACCTTTCAACCTGTTATTTTTAATTTTCAACTCCTTTTTAACTGATAAACATTGCTAGAATTAAAAAAAAAGGGAAAACGCTGTTCAAGCTGTAAATTATTCAATTGATTGAAATGAAATACGAAATTTAAAATGTGTAACGTTACCTCCACTTTGCCAGAGCCATCGTCTACCATCTGAGTTTCTGCAGCCAAGGCAGGATTAGAGTGTAATGTTGATGCATCAAACTTCGTTTGGACTGTCCTTGCTAAACATTTATTAAAAGAAGTCGTTACACACGTGAAAAAAATTAACATAATTATTGTAATGACATTATTTGATTAAAAAGAGAAGCTCAACTTGAATTTCTCACCAATTCTGCTTCTGGTATAAACTTTGCCTGGGGGAGGGGGTTGAGGCCAGTCTTTGAATAGGCACTTGAAGTCTGTTGGCTCTGCCCCTTCCACAACTCTTGTCACTTTTGTGTCTGATGGATAACCTTTCTTTTTTAAGAAACCCTGTTGGAATTTTTTAAATATTGAAATCTATCAGCAAGATTGTTACCAACATTGGCTACACATAACTGGTAGCAAAATAGTTAAAAAAAGGATTACACTATTAATACAGCAATTAGCGAAATGGAACTTAATGGTTGTACATTTAAATACATTGATACTATCACTAATTACATTACCAAGGCAAAAAATAGCAAAATATATAGAGAAAAACTCGAGGGGGGTGCAAATCGAAAACTTGTGGGGGGGGGGGTGCAAATCGAAAGTTTGAGGGGGGGGGGGGGTGCAAATCGAAAGTTTGAGGGGGGGGTGCAAATCGAAAGTTTGAAAGTTTGTCCCTTGGAAGGGTCTCTATGCCTCTGAGGGGGGTGACACCATTAAGTGTCGCACCGGGTGACACCCGACCTCGCTACGCCACTGCGGGTAGTTATGATCACTGAAGTAAAAAATACCTATAATAAAATAAAACTCCTCGCTAATAATAGTTATCTTATTTTTAGATTTACCACACAGGTGAATTCATTTAATTAAAATTGAATGTATCTTCACTTACTACAGCATTTCTCATAGCTTCTTTCTTTTCTTTTGGTGAAGCTTTTTTACCAATCCAAAGCCATGCTCCAGAAGGACCATTGTCTATTATAAATGAGTCCTGTTAAAAAAAAATCCACATAAATAAATATATAATTTATTAGCAATAGTCTTATAAGTTGAAACATAATTATTCAAATTAAGCAAATATTTTAATTATTTGTGGAGGTCAGCTGATACTTTTAATAACCAACAAAAGGCCTAGATTAATTTAATATTCTATTACATTTGGCTATAAGATTTTATAAAGTTGAAAATAGGGCAAAAAAGTACAGTTAATGTCTCCAAGATGTTTCCAGTATATTTGGGCTATTTTTAAAATACAGTATCATTAAAGTTGCTATACACATATGAGTTTAATATAATGAACGAGCCGGCCCGCGGCATAACATACGCCGCTATTTAGTTGTTTCTAATTTTCAATAATTCATAATTTGTGAATTCGACAGTACCAACGCTGACACTGAAAATATTTCTTTAAAACACTATAACTTAGTAGCTCGTTAAGGACCATAACCCCCCCCCCCCCTTCCTTCCCCCCCCCCCCCCCTTCCTCCCCCCCCTACGTTTAAAATCGTTGGCTCTGCTTGTAAACATTTAGAGTGAACACAGCTCACTAAAACCATGTAGGGGTGGGGAGGTAGGGAGAGCGTTTGCAGCTTGTTTTCTAACGGCTCGAAGAAGAGAATTATATATATAGATAATTGCATTTATTAATAAGCAAATTAAAAAGAGATAAATGTGACAATTTTAAAGATAACAACTAAGGCTTCTATTATTTAAATGCATGTTATATAGGTAAGGGAGAAAACAGAGTCAATACATGCACTGACAATTAAATTAGTTTATGGAAACATAAACTTTATAAACACTAGGGTTGATCACATGTTATGTGAAAACTGGTTAATTAATTTTATTAGTTTTGAATAGTTGCTTCTGTTCAAATCTTAACAAACAAAAATAAAAATGTTTAATATTGTTTAAAAAATCATGTTAAATGAATAACATTTTATTTTGAAATTTAAAAAATAATTTTTCTTCAGATGTTTTTGATCTAAAGTAATAAATAATGTGAGAGACAAATTAAGAGGCAGAGAGTACATAAAGTAGTTTATGTGAGTGAATGTACTAGGGTAGAGTATTTCTTGCATGCCTACGTACCTTGCTAACTTTCTGATAGGGCTATCAGTAAAAACAGCTTTTAGATATGTTTGGTTTAAATATGTATAACTTAATGAAAGACATGGAATAATAAAGGTTAAATTGAAAACAGGGGAAGTAATCTCAAACTGTCTTGTTTTAATGTTTTAATGAGCTTGTAACTAATTAAGTGTGTCCTTTAAGCATAATTTATGAGTGTTTAAAAAAATAAGTACAACTACATCATGTGACTCATGATGATATAATCCAATTTTTTTTATACAAGTCTGAGGATACTTGTATCCTGTTAATGTTGAACTAAACACTTTGTCAATGTTGCTACCATTAAAACCACATGCAGAATCTTTCAGTGCTATTTGTAGCTATAAAAACAATCACTTAGTAAGAGAAATAAAAATCAATCTCTGAGTGCTTTTGATAGCTTAATGTGCCATACACAAGTCATATTAACTTTTTTAATTTAACTAATTGGCAATAAAATCTGTAAGCTATTTGTTGCTTGATGCATACATACATACATATATCGTGATGATGGTCACCTTGATTCTTAAAAAATACAATATCTAAAAGCTATATGAACCTTCATTAAATGTTCAAATTCAGCAAGAGAATCTTTGTATTTAAAAAGGAAATTATTTTAAGATTCAAATTAACAAATTCTTTCACCCAACTTGGCATAGCTATATCCTTAGCATTGACGCTAGTATGAACAACACTCATCAGTGATTAGCACATAAAAAGCTAGACACTTACATCAGAGAGTAAATCTTTTCTAGAAAGTGGCCCAGGCTTAACCTCCTGAATACGCAGAGTTCCATCTTCTTCACGACAACTAAAGAAAAATAAGGACAGATTACTAATGCAATACGCCAACATCACCACTGTAAGTAAGTATTAGATAAGCATAACATGTCTTTGAAAAATACACAAGCAACAAGCATAAGGGCTTCTTTTAAATCACTATAATAATTCTTTTAACAAAATATATAAGTAATAAGTATTAGGCCTACTTATTGATAACTTTTAAAAAATACAAAATACTTTCTTTTAAAAAATGTACCAATTTACTTTATTTATTATATAACATTATAAAACATTTCAACAAACTGAACACGAATAACAAAGATGAAATAACATACGAAAAAAGTTTAATGTTGGCTGAGATTTGTCTTTCGTTGACTTCATCATCACCACCCTCTTTTCCTCCCTTAACTTTGTTTCTTTCACGAATGACGAGATATTTCTCAAACAGCTGAAATAAAGTTAGTTTCAAATGCTTAATTTGAATTGTACGGTAAAACAAATGATGTAAATTGATAAAGATGCAATGATGATTGGTTTTTAACACGAAAATGGGGATATATATTAATATCTAACAGCAACTAATAGGAAAGTAAGTTAGCATTGTATTGTACAGTTTTGGCACTTTTCGTGGAAGATAAAAAGATATGTATAAATATTTACTGAAGACATTATTTGTGATTAAATATAGCATTTTGTGTAACTAAGGGGAGTTAAATCAAACTATGTATTAAAATAAAATACTTTTTAAATCTGGATGTAGACTACCTTTGTAAGTGCCTGCTAATTTTATATGAAAAATGTATTTAAAACAATTTTATTTAAATGTACCTGCTTTGCATCTTTGTCTAACTTATCTTCCTGCCCATCCTCCACAACAAAAATATTGGCCTTGCCACCTCTTTCATCTCTCAGCTTTCTGCAATGTTCCAGTGTCTGTCATAGAAATAAATAAAAAAGGTTAACTTCCATAACATGAAACAAATTTACAACATTAAATCTGTATAGCATTTACAAAAGTTATGACTCCTTTAGTATCATATTGCAGTAAGTTCTCAGGAGGACACTGGTCATCTTCTGGCCAAAGACATCTCTATTACCAGAAACTAAAGGTTAAGCATTTTAATTTATTCAAATTTTTTCCTTTCCTTACTTTCATCTTCTCTGTTTTGTTGCACTCTGCACCCAGCCAAGGGAAGATAACTTGTCCCAGATCAACAATGTAACAGTCCCCATGATTCATTTGGTCCCAGTCTATTTCAGGACACTGTAAGGAAAATAAATCAACACAATTTTGATAATGTGATTGCATAAAAATAATAAAATTCTGCTACTGAAGCATGACAGGCGATAGCTCTTAACTCATATTTGCACCTCATCCACTTAACTAATAACTTAAAGGTTGCTTGCTACTAGTGACAGCTTCATAAATTCTGGGGCTTTAACCAGACCTAAAATTATTATGGGTAGCTAAAAGGATTTTGATCAGAGGACAAAAACATCAAGAGATAATCAAATGGTTAGTAAGAAATTATTATTAAGCTTCAATGTATTTATAAATTTTATCCGAACATACTCTAAAGTCACTTAGGTTATGCAATACAATAATTTAAGGAGCAGATTTGAATGAGCTTGAACATCATTTTATAAAATTGAAATTCTTATTCTCAAATATTCAGGTTTCATTTGGGGTTTTTGTTTATTTTACTAATTGTTGCTATTTTGATAAAAATAATGCAAAAATTGAAAAAGATGCACACACACCTCTGAAAATCTGGGGTTTCTTTTGCCTTTGACATGAATCAGTCTGGGTTGAAATATTCCTTTATCCACATGATGGAATCCAGATTTAGCACCACCAGATTTTATTCTGTTTCAAAAATAATATTAAAAAAATGATGATACCTTTTTACTGCATACTGGCTAACCAGTAAAAAAAATAATGTAGAACTAATATAAATTTTATTTTTTACTTTTGCATTAAAAAAAAACTAAAATACAGTGTAAATACTTTTAAAAAATTTAAAAATGAAAATACATTTTTTAATATCAGAAAATTCAATTTTTAACCTACTTAATTCCATTAGGAAAATAACTGAGAAAACGTTGGGATTCGTGACCTTCAACCTCTCTGTGTTGGACAGGTGCACCCCCAAGCAAATCATCCAGTTCTACAGATTTGTAGGCTGCTATACCTGCCTCATCCTACAACATTAAACACAGAGAAAAGGTTTATTAAATTCAAAATAAAAATTTACAATTTCAGACATAACAGTCAGTAGGTCAAAATAAGTACAGCTGATCTTTTATATGAATGGGCAGTGGTCAGTATTGTGCATGGGGGTCTTTACATTCCCAGAATGTTATCAATTACGATAACAAAATGGGTGAACACAGGAAGACCAACTTATTCCCAGACCAGGGACTGAACCCATGACTTTTCAGTTAAGCAATCAGATACTCTTCCACTAAACCACAACTCATTGGATTCCCATGACAAAGTGTAAGAAAAACAAAAACAAAAAAAAAACAGAGAAAAAAATCTTTGATACTGATGAGAATTTAACAGATTTACAAGCTGCTGTGCCTGCTTCATCCAAAGATTTTAAGTATCATTAAGTGCTGAAATAACCACACAAATAAAACAGCAAAAATAATATAATTAACGAATATGACAACAAAACTATTTTCCTTTATTTAATAAGGTGGAAAAGATATTTAAAAAAAAATTCAATAAGGTTGCATGTTTTGAAAGGTAGAACAATTTAAAAAACTGACCTGGGATGTGTCATTACCAAGCCAGAAGTGGACATGACAGTCCAAGGGTCCACCTTTGGTGTCCTTTATCTAAACAAAAATAAAGGAGATTAGTACCAGAACTACATTACACACCTTAATATTAATGTAAATAAAATGTTTAGGGTTCTGCATTATAGAAGCTTGAACATTTTGTTTCTAAAATCTTATGAAGTTTTTTTTCACTAAATAAATATAGATTTAAATGAATTTATGGTAATTGATGACATACTTCAGTGGTAAAAATAAATAGTAACTGAATTGTAAGAACAGTTATTATCATACTTTAGTGGTAAGAACTGAGAAACAATGACTAATTAATATAGGTTTCGTCATGAGGAATAACTGACACATAACTCATAATTGGACATGATTTAGGTCTAAGTCACAAATTGTTTTCTTTTTAAAGCTTCGGTACAAGAAATTAAAAAAATTCATGAGTGTCATTTTGTTTTCTTATGTGTAATATCACATTTTTTTAAAAAAAAGAGAAAATAAAATTGTCAAATATATTACATATATGAAAAATGTTAAAGTTTGAAACTATAATCTAAATAAATTTAGAAGTAGGCTTAAATAATTTTAGAACAGAAACTGAACTGTTAAAAATACTAGCAACTACTTTTAGTATGAACAAAATTGATTGTGAGAAATATATGATAAGATAATTGCAAAATTTTAAACATAATAAATTTAGCCTGATTATAGTATTGCATTGTGAGGCAGCTCAAATGAAAGACAAAAGTTTAGGATAGCAGTGATGTAAAAATAAACCAAAAGATAAAATCTAAAGGTATGTCGCCAGCTCAAGTGACACAGAAAACTGCAGACATTCAAATGACAGACACATTTAAAAAAAATAAAATGTGTTATGTCAGTGTTATCTTTTTTTTTAACACATAGGCCAGCCTAAGAAGATATTTAACTGACTTAAATATATGCATTTTTTTTTTTTCAAAAAATGACAGTCACTTTGTTATCTAATGTTAGCATTAAAAATATTTCTAATTTGAATAAAAGACATAATGTAACAAACTTTTTGTGTGAATTACAGAGTACACCAATCAAGTGAGAGGTGAATTGTGAATTATGTTGCATGACAAATGGTGTTGAAAACAAAGGGAGCAACGTGTTGGGCAATGTATTATTTATGGTATATTTAAAAACAAATATAGGTAGTATCTTTGAAAAAACATCTTGATTTTTATAACATTTTTTTTAATAACATTAACAGTGGAACTACACTACTGAAAGAACTATTTAATTTATTAATATAACAATTTTAGCTTTTAAAACAAATTAATCTCTTAAATATTGAGCCTGATCAAGTTACGTTTACTGACTCAATGCTGTTTGAATATAAATAGGAGAGTATAAAGATAATTTATGTATCAAAAGTCTAATGAGGGACTAAGCAGAGCAGAAAGGATTTTATGCAACTTATTAATTAATTAACAATATTTTAATTATCTCCAATAAACCATACGTTCAACCAAATAACTTGTTACATAGCTTAAAAGTTCTAGTTCCATCACCAACCTTAAGGGTCAATTAGTACAATCCCACTTTTTTTGTACATATTAATCAATGCTTTATTATGCCACTAGAAAAAAAATTATGCTCAACGAGGAACTAATATTGGATATACATTTTGTTCCATGGGCATTATATAGCTTGCTATTTACAATTAATTTTTAATTAAATATAGCATTTTAAATATTTCTGTTATTTTTTTTATAAACAATAAGACAAGCATACAAGTAACCCTCACAAACGTAATCATCTAACCCAGTTAGTAGGCTACAAATGACTGGAAAAAGAACTAGTAAAATTATTTTTTTTAATTACAAACTCCATTATGTTATTTCCACACACATTAATTAAAACCAACATGAGTAATTTTAAATCCTTAAAAGATAAAATGTAAAAATACATTTTGACTTTGCAAGGGTAAGTTATAAAAACAAGCAAAAAAAAATTACAGCTGCTGATTATGATATGCCTGGTTGGCTTCAAGCTGAAATTTTACTTTTAAATAGAGTTTTAACTTTTTGATAAGCCAGTTAAGTAACTTAACTGTTTTTGAAATTTAAAACAAAATCCAACCAAACACATTTCTTCATGAGCTTTCAGCTACACGCATAGATGTAAATACATTTTTTTTAAAACAGTGAGCCTGCATAATATTGAAATACCTGTGCATCAACACCACCTTTTGAAGCATTGCCTTCTTCTCCAATCTGTATGGTTTTGTTAATTGTGACATGGATAATGAGGGTTACATCAAGTTACAACATTTATATAATATAGACGGGACAGAAACTTCTCCAATATTTCCACTATTCTCTCATATTTAAGCCATGTCTAATGTTTTTATAATTTTATAAAAGTTCAAAACCCTAGTAATTGTTGATATTAATTGAATAAAATGTAACCCACTGATATGACATGCTAAAGAAAAATATTTGTAAATTTTTAAAAAATACATATGGATCTGCAATGTGTATTTTCAAAATACCCACAACCAACTAAACTTAAAAGTAATAAAACTTAATATGTGTTAAAAATAAAATACTTTACTAATTATTGTAAAACTTAAGTATTATAAAAATTAACTTAAATAAACCGGGAGTGATCTCCCCTAAACTTTCTCGAATATTCTTATATAAAATAACAGGGGATGGGAACTCGGGCTATAGACATGATTTTTAATCCATTTTAAATACTTAAAGTTTTAAAAATAGAATAAAATCTCGTAGACAAATTAATTGCACACCAAGTGAACGCCAAATAAAAAAACGCATAATGGTGCGCAATATTATTATTACTTTTAAAATTTACATTAGTTTTTTGAGAAATCGGAAGTAGCGTAAAGTACTACTTCCAGTCAACGGAAATTACTCAAAATTTGATAGAAGGTAGAGAATTAGATCTTTTACTTACATATGAAATTTCATTTATCTATCTGAAATAGTACTCAAGTTATAGGCTTTTGAAAAATTCAAAGTAGGAAAAGTACCACTTCCGGTTATCGGAAATCGCTCAAAAGTTGATACGGATCTACGATTTTGATAAAATACTTATATATGAAATTTCATCAACCTAGCTGTAACGGTTCTCAAGTTATCGTGTTTACACACGGACAGACAGACACACAGACACACAGACACACAGACAGACACACAGACATACGGACAAGATTGCAAAATTATGTTTTTCCGTATCAGTGAGGTGTGAAACGTCGAGATTTGTAAAAATTTTTTTTTTTTGCACGATTACAAGACTTTCTCTATACTTCGTATATACGAGAAAGTAAAAATGATATAACTTTAAATTTTATCAGATATCCTAATATTTTGTAACAATCTGTGTAATATTTATAACTATGTATACAAATCTAATAGATACATGTATATCATTCAGTACTATGCATGAATATATAGTTCTATATACTAGGTGCAACATTGACAATTGATCTCAAATAATATTTAACAGATTGGTGCATCTACAGTAGGCTGTGGTTAAATAAACACAACAGTCATAGACCTAAATATAAAAATGTTTTGTTTTATGGCTATTTAAGCTCAGATCACAATCTGATTTTTTTAATAATTATACTAAACACACACATGAAACCATTAAGGTTTTACTTCAAGAGCAGACAACCTTTGATACCATGACTGCACCACGAGAATGAAGTGGCTGTCAAGAACTGGTACATTTACCATTACTCAACATGTCATGGGGGTTGGTTAATGCTCACACCCCTACACCTCCCCCACCCCTGAAGCTAGAAACTTGATGCAAACAATTTACTAATCAGTACATTATGATCTGTTTTATTGTTCATTCCCTGCTTTAAATGAAAATAGTGAATACAAAAGGACTTTTGTTTTACACAAAACTTATGTAAAGAGCACTCTGCTCATTTATACATTTTTTTCTAATTCAAAAAATCACAGAAGTTGTTTTTGTTTTGGCAGTCTTTCAGTTTTATTGTATTAATTCAATCATTTAATGCTCCACAAATGTTCATTGTTGAATGATTTTCTAAAATCTACATTCAAATTAAATTGAAATCAAATAAACATACAATTTATATTTAGTAAATCTAGTTTGAAATACCAAAGCTAAATGTTTCTTAAGTTACCAAAATCTCTGTCTTCAAAACCTGGACCTAAAGGAGTAAATCTAGATGTCAACATTTACTACAGTTTAAACAGTAGAAAAAAATGAATGTAAACATCAACTTACAGATAACACAATGTATGAGTCACCTCTGAAGAATTCACCAAAAAACTCTTTTGCTATTGGAACAACCTGCATATTCTGAAAAACAGGAAAAAAAAACACTACAAGAAACTGCATTCCATAAAGCAATCAAAACATCAATAGGACATTGATTTATCATACCACTTGAGTGATTACTGTAGAAATGTAGCATTGATTTATATTTTATAATAGTTTTTGTAAATACAATGATCTCATTTGTGGCTTCCATTTTTTTTTCTTTAAAAATCTCTTGTCATTTTTCTTTTACATATAAACACAATACAATAAAAATAGGTATAGAAGAAATTATCATGCGCTTAATAGTAAAATAGGTGTTTCATCTGTTAAGTAACAAAATAGGTAGGCATAAATTATACGCTTAGAAATAATAAAACATGTAGACTATACCATCTTGATAGGAATGAATGAAAACAAGTTTTCAGCCTAAAAAATTAAAGACAATAAATATTTTTAGAGTGGTCTTGAAGAACTGAAGACAGCAGGGATGTCTTGGGAGACTGCAAAATCAACAGCTGGAGACCGGACAAGATGAAAGGTTATGGTTGAGGCTCTATGCTCCACAAGGAGTAAAGAGGATTAAGTCAAGTCGTCATACATGTTTTTACCCAGGGTCTACATCTGCACACAAATCTGTTAAGGAATAAAACCGGTATAATTTCTATGAAGTTCTATAACAGGTGTACCAACCTCTATCCTCCAGGTGTAGAAGCCAGACCTCTTGGGGTCCACCCTACTGAAGGCGGGATCTAAACGGCTCATGGTAGAATCTATAAGAATAGGAATAGGAATTACAATACTGATATGGTAGAATCTTTAAGAACAGGAGTGGGAATAGGGCTGGTAAGTAGGTCACCAACCAGCTCTATGGCTCATGCAGGTTTTATTGAGCCGTAGAACTGGTTGGTGACCTACTTACCAGCCCTATTATTACAGTAAGAAAGTTTTAAAATAGAGAAGGTCTTGTTTCCTTGTCTACTTGCTTTCCCGGTAAAAAAAATTAATATTACTTCTGTATGAATAAATAAATTAATTCTTTAATCCATGAGTTAAATTTTTTAACTCATTTGGAAAAAAAGGTAATTTGTAGTTGTTCTTTAACAACATATTGAGAAATATATGAAATAAGGATTAAATTTGGAAAATAACACTATGTAGCAATATTGCTAAAACATGCAATGATGGCATAAAAATATTTTTAAAAAGGAAATCAAGATCATAATATAATAAACCCTATATCCTCTAAAATATTTGTAAAAGAAATACATAGCCTTGTGTGTGTGTGTTTGTGAAATCAATTGTTTTGTGTGTTAACTAAGCTTAACCTTAACCTCAAGGTTAAGGTTAAGCTTGGGGCTAGGCTTTACATTTACAACTAGTTTCTATAATATACTCAATAGATAGTAACCGTTAAACTTGATCAACTAAAACAGTCCTGAGAGTTTTATAAACACAAATAACTGTTATAATTAAAGAAAAAAAAAACTTAGTATCTTTCTGTATGAAAATTCTTTAACGTAAGCGATAATTAATTTTAAAAATTACACCGGGTTATCCCCCTTCCCTCCCCCTCCTCACTCCATGTGTCTCTAATCCCTAAACGTTGACCCGGCGTCAGACGGTGATACATTAAAATGACCTCCGTGTTTAATTTACCCGCGTAACTCGTGTGCATCACGTTCGCACCTATCTGTCACTACGACCTTTGATGCGGCCACAGCACTTTGAGACGCCCATCAGACGAGAGGTCATTTTTGTCAAGACGGCGGCGTCCCGGCCGACACCTAAATGACGTACGGTGTCGTGCCGTAGCCGTGTAGGAGGGGAGGGGGAGGAGATAGAGGGTGTCTCAAGGAGAGGCAATCGCGAAGACTAGACAGCCATTGCAGTGCTATTTTTAGATCAATTATCGCGTGGTCAACAATTTACTACACAGCCGAGCACAATGTGAAGATGAACAACTAAACCTTCTTTGGTCATTAAGATCGCCGCCCCTTCCTCTATTCGCCAATTTTATCGGAAATTACGCTTTCTCCAATTTCCGGATTTCCGACAAAAATTGTTCATAGTTTAAAATTAAATTTATTGCTCCATTAGGATTTAGGAGCCGGCCATATTGACCTTACGAGGTCACGCACTTAGGGTTTATTCTGGTTTTTTTGTGTGAGCTACATGAGATAATGGGAGTTTGGATGAAACATTTTTTTTGCATTTAAAATAATGATGAACACTTTTTGGTCTGTGCTCAGCCAAACAAGGCTGTAGTTATTAGCAGTGTTTCTTCCAGACTTTTTCTCCGGGGGGGGGGAGAAGGAGAGACTTGCAATTATCGGGGGGAGGGTGGTCACTGTTAAAAGTATATATTTATATATTTTATATATAAATTCGATTTTGTTTGCGGGGGCGGTAGACTTTCTGCGGGGGGAGGGGGGCTATTGCCTGGAAGAAACTCTGGTTATTATATCTATAATTTCGAGAAGACGAATGTGTGTGTACGTGTGTGTGTGTATGTGTGGCTTTAAAACTCGATGTAATTAGTTCTGGTGTTGAAAATCATATCCCTGACGAAAAGTTTAGCATATGTGTTAATTGTGGATTACCTGCGTTATAAGGCGCTTAAAAATTCCGCGTGGAAGTCGTAAATTTGACGAGTATGTTTCCGGCATGAGGGAGCGTAGCCTAGTGGCAAAAGTTGACGACAAGCACATTCATACATTGCTACCTTGCTACCAGATTCCAGTCTACTAGCTTGCTTGTCACGCGACCATTCTTAATTTTAGGACAAACACATGCATTGTGAACCCTGAACAGCAATCTGGCTTGGAACTTAATCCGTTTTTAGTTCTTAAGCTAACAATTAAAAAAAAAATTAAAACAAAACGCACCACTGGTGGTGATCACGTTATCATGTAGACATCAGTGTTTCTTCCAGAATTTTTTCTCTGGGGTGGGGGGGGGGGCGGTCTACATTTTCCGGGGTGGGGGCGGACCTAGTAAAAGTATATGTTTACTATATAAATTCCATCTCGTTCGGGGGGGGGGGGGGGGGGCGGGGGGCCGGTAGACTCTACCCCGAAGAGATGCCTGGAAGAAACTCGAGTAGACATAGATCTACCTAGAATGTGGAGACATGCGGTTCTTTGATTTAAATGGGGATTAGCTATTACTGTCAAGATATAGCCTATTATTTCATAATATTATTATGTACACGTACATTTTTTTTCAGACGACGGAGTCAGGGAGACTTAACTATCAATGATACTTCAAAAGTCGACAATCTTTTTGTCTAAATATATATTTTTTAGAACTAGATTCGATCCCGAGAATTTATTTAGCACTGGCACGCTGGAGTAGCACACGACGCTAGGAGGTCTACATTACTTCTGATACTTCAGATTTTAGAGCCTACGTTAAATCATACAGGTCTTTGTATTTCGATGTACTCATCGGGTTTAAGTGTTGGCCTAATGCTGTTGCAATTCTATAGAAACACTAAAAACCCACTTTATAGGCTAAATGGTTAATAAACCGTTCAGTTTTTGAGATGACTTAAAGTCAGTGTTTCTTCCAGACATCATTTTTCTCCGGGGGGCACTTGAAATTTTCGGGGGGGGGGGGGCACTGTTAAAAGTATATATATTTTTTCATAAAATCCATTTCGTTCGTGGGGGGGGGGGGGGCACACACACACACACGAAGAGATGCCTGGATGAAACTCTGCTTGAAGTTATATCAAACAGCTCCTAGTAGTTGGAAACATTATAATCCTCTATCTGGCGTCAGTAATAACATTTAAGCAATTTTCTGTCCATCCGATAAACAAAGGGTTAACGCGGAAACGCCGATATAATCAAGATAAAAATTTAATCGATTTTTTTTTTTTAAAGACGATCTTTTTAGTGTGTGAGGCGTCTTCGGACTAAAGCATGATTTTTACAATGAGTTTTAAGTGTAAGAAATCTTTGCATGCAAAATTGCATACAGGATGTTTCAAAATAAATTTTTAAAAGTTTTTCTAAAGGGGCTTTTGTTTGAAACGATTCATGCATCGTCACCTTCAATTTACATGCTACAAAAAGGGCAAAGCATGGAAAGAAAAATCAATACCCCCCACAGATGTTTCGCGTGTAAAAGCTTTTTTGGCGTCTTAAAGTAGGTCGTTTAAACTGGGTTAAAATAACTGGGAAAGGGGGAGAGTCCCTATTTTTAGCTAAGATTGCCTATGGAGTGTGGGGGAGGGGTCCTTTTAGATGGGTGTCTCCTAAATTCGACTCCTCTTTCACCACTACCCCCGTAGGGTCGGGTCCGGTCGGTACCAGGGTGACAGTGCATGGAAGAAGCACGCGTTGAATCAATACAGCATTCCCATCGTCCTTTTATCCACGAGCGGTGAATTGTGGGACGTGCGATAATACGACGGGCTAAGGGAAATTGTAGACTACCGGAAATTTAGATGTCCGCGGCTTCTGTTGACACTAGACTTCAGGCATGTGGGAAACATGTTCAATCAACACACCTATGTGAAACAGGTTAAGCTATTACACCTATGAGAAACAGGTGAATTCAACATACGTGTGTGAAATATATTCACTTATCACTAGCAATGTGGGAAACAGGTTCGATCAACACACGTATGTGAAACAGGTTAAGCTAACACACCTACCTATGAGAAACAGGTGAATTCAACATACGTGTGTGAAATAGATTCACTTATCACTAGGCATGTGGAAAACAGGTTCAATCAACACACCTATGTGAAACAGGTTAAGCTATCACACCTATGAGAAACAGGTGAATTCAACATACGTGTGTGAAATAGATTCAGTTATCACTAGCAATGTGGGAAACATGTTCGATCAACACACGTATGTGAAACAGGTTAAGTTGTCAGACTATCACACGAATGTCAAACAGGTTTATTCAACATACATATGTGTAACAGGTTCTGTCCATACACATATGTAAAACACGGGTCAGACAAGACTTACTATGTGATGCATATATGTGTGCAATGTTTGTTTCAGGCATCACTTCGGGGGGGGGGGGGCTCTGCCCCCCAAAGAAAGTCTACCTCCTCCCCCCGAATGAAATGGAATTTATATAGACAATATATACTTTTAACTGTGTCCACCCCCCACCCCCGGAAATTTTAGTCCCCCCCCCCGGATGTGAATGATGGCCATTTGAACGACAACATAATTACTACAAAACAAATAGACTAAAAAAGAATAAGGGGAAAATGTTATCAACAAATATTCACACATACACATCTTATTATTTTGTCCACTATTTAATTTAGTTTCTTGCACAAGAACTAATTGAAATTAGTTGTAGCCTTTCCCTTTCAGAACTATTTGTTAAGGAAACGAGATTGTCAAGTTAAAAGTAAATATAAAACAAATATGTTTAGTTATCTTGCATGTGTGTACATTATGTAGTTTTAGTTATGGATAAACAAGGTGAAATTCACTGTGTATGGCGATACTAGATACAAGGCACCAAAATATGCGTAACGAATAGATCTGTTTAACACGCCAAATTATAAATTATCATAACAACAACTATGCTAAAACACGAACTTATTTACAAACGGTAAACACCGGCTACGTTGAAAGTAAAGCGCAATTGAAAATATTCAAAATAAGATATGTTTATTACTTATTAATTAAAATACGGGCGGACGGATAGAGAGATGGGCATGTAGACAGAGACTGACAAACAGATTGACACATAGTGACAGAATGACAGGCAGATAGGCTAAACTGACAGAGTACTTACTGTGGAATCAAGCTGTAAGAAATAATCCAAAAAAATACTCGTTAGATTTTTCTCTAAGCCAATGTGGCAGACAATACTTTGATTTATGAAAATCGAGCCAAACTTAAAATTCATTTGGCTTTCACCAGTGGTAGCTAGTGTCCAAAGGCGACGCTCTTAATACTAAATAGTCAATGAACTGGCCACAGCAAACTAGAGGTCTAGTACTAGACGGGAAGGGGTGGGACGAAGCGTGGACTAATTCGCTGGACAAATAGGTCCGCGGATGTTTAAGATGCCACGATAAACGTGACCACCTAGGTCGGGAAACTGTTTACTTGGTGACGTGAAGCAGGGGAAAGAACTAGGAAGGCAGGCGGTGTTGTTCCTAGCAGTCAATTTGTAAACCAACAGTGTTGATGTTCATTCATTATAGTTTGGCCTATTTGTTTACGCGGTGATTTTTTAAACCCATTGATGAGTATGTGGGCTATTGTTTACAAACATGTTTTACGATCACGATGCTGCACGACTTTTGGTACACTCGCTCGCTAGGCGGTGACGTAATAGTTTATGATGTATGTGTAATAGGTATAATTAACTTTAGTGCTAGTCCTAATCTTAACACAAACCCAAATTGAGGTGCCGTTATAGGGTATGTGTGATAGAAAACTACCGAAAATGAACAAGTCATATTGTGGTTAAGTAGTAAAGCAAAGAAGGAAAGAAAAAAAAACAACTAAAGCTACCCTGAAGGGCTTACAAGACTCATTTGTGAGGGGGGGGGGGGGGTTAGAGGAAGAGGGGAGAAGCGTTGACCAGTTGCTCACCACCAGTGGACATCTGTACAATAATCTATATTATAATAACTCGTGTGTGAGCAGTATATTTTGTTCTTAGCCTAACGAAGTTTGAATTTGATAGGCTATTGTCTTAATATAGGGTAGGCTACATAGGAAAGTCTTAAAGCTGATTCAATCTTATACAGCTAATTATTTTAAAATCAGTTGATGTTGCCAAAATATTCTTCTCCCCCCCCCCCCCCCCCCCCCCCCCACGGGACACAAAAAGTACTGGAGCAAACAAGTTCACCTGCTGTGGTCACCGAGCTCTGCCTGCGATAATACGGTGTAAGATTTCAATGGTCAACACCCCACGTCGTGCTACAGTGGGCAGAGTTAATCAATCGACAAAGGGGGATAAGCCCCGGCCAAGTTAGACAACTGATACGTTCGCTTGGGAAAATCGTGACGGATACACCCAGGCGATAGGACCCGGATCAAACGAACGGTAACTCGCGTCGATTATTTCCCTTGGTTTATTTTCTAGGTTGTTAGGTTGGGGATGACGAGATGCGCCGTCTTTAATTAATTGTTAGAGCTTGTAAAATCACCAGACCGGGTCTAATTAATTGCAAGTCAAGGGGACTCTGTGTGAGCAAATCTATGTGACGGTTAGACAGATATACACAAGAGGGAGGGCGTGATAACCTGACATCAACAAGCGTATTAGGGGTGGGGGGGGGCAGCTTGATATTGTTAACATTTATTAGCTGTGGAAAATCAATAACCATTGAAAATTATAATCGTGAAATAAATGTATATGATTAAATACACTCAATACGCCCAGGGAGTATATGAATGAATGTTATTCAACTAACATACATAAGCGATTGATTACTTAAATTCTACCCAGCTTAAGTGTTTGCAAGATATCGATGTCCTGTGATATGGTTTACAGCTGTTACTGTTCTACTTGCAACGATCCACTTAGCCAGTAAGTAATCATGTTGACTCGCTATCTAACCGTTTCGTTGAAGCATTTCTTACTTTACTATAGCACACATCAACTCTCATTGATAAAGACAAGACACCTTTTTTGGCAAAATACCTCAACATTTTTAATAACTGATTCCACGGTGTGTGATGTTATAAGGCGATTACTAATTATAGGCAACAAAAATGCCATGTAAACTCACTTCAATGTTAAAGCTGTCTTCAGTGACAGTGGTCTTCAGTGCAAAGGTAGCTGGGACCACTGAAGTATGGCAGTAAACAAAACTAGGAGCGGTTGTTTATTGTCCAGCTAAGTGAAGGAATTAACGTCTTTAGTTGGTAGGCTTGTAGGTAGGCGCAAGACGACAAAGGCAGGGAAGTCATTACTTCATAGGAGACTGACCCTGAAAGCATGAAGGAGGGGTGGGCAACTGAACCCTGAAACGTCGTTAGTACTAGATTTATATACCTGTATTTAAGTACAGAACGGGGTCCATTCATGAAAGAATTTACTGTTTAAGATATGCATCAGCTGATCTTTGTTTACAGTTTTATTAGGGCCCTAACGTCGTAAGGTACCAACAGCTCCAATACTCTCTACACCAAACATATATAGGCTGTATCTCATATTTACGACTAGCTCCAATCTCTGTGATCAAGTACACGACGGGCTATATACAGGACACAACATACTGTTATTTCAACAACATAGCAGCAGATTTTTGCCATGCTATTTTAATAGAGAATTTAAATATGACGAGGTACCAAACAGAAATCACTACACCAAACCAACAGAGCTTCTTCCATGCATCTCCCCCCGGGGGGGGGGGGGGGGGTGCATTGCCTCTTGGAGCACGTTCCCCCAAAGCATTAGTTGTATACCTGCTGTATACCTGCTCGCAATAAAAACCTAAGCCACCTTGTACACGTCTTTCAGAGAACCACGTACACTAAAAAAGTGTTGCATTTCACGATTTCGCTCCTTAGAGAGCATTTTGGTTTTGATAATGCTTGTCAATTATTTTGTTTTAAATTCGCAAATAAAAAACAAAAACTCAACAAACAGCAAGTTCAGTAAAACAACTGAAAAAAAAACTACTTTCAAAAACGTGCAGTCAAGTAAGGTCAGACTATGAACCGTTTCAGTTTCTTGCAGCCAAAAATTGAACAACAGGGGAACTGAAAGCGACAAAAATTGAACAGCAGGTGAACTGAAAGCGACAGTGAGAGACAGGTGAACTGAAAGCGACAGTGAGAGACAGGTGAGAGACAGGTGAAACCTAATCGTAACAGGCTCTACAGGGGCACGACCGGCGACACAACACTGATGTAACGGCTGAGGTAGCCGGCACGTACGTCGCGGTCTGCTAATGGAATAAGGACGCCATCTTGTTACTTCCGTTCTGTTCCTGTCGATACCCTTAACATACGTACTACAAGTTTGTAGGGTTGAAGATATAGGATGGGTTGATATTGATTTAACAAATTAACAGGGACAAAGGGTGACTACTCTTGCACAATGATGTGCATTACCTCATTTCCTGTTTTTTTTAAAAAATGCCGGCTGTTTAAATAAGCGGTGAGAAATAACCATTAACCAATATAAATAAATAATGTAATGTTCATATTTTAACAACTTAGCTTAATATTTGTACGCCTATTGGGTATAAAAAATATATTCAGGGTGCCATTTTCACACCAGAGAGTTGAACTATTCTAATTTTTAAAATCCCACCTTTGTCACTGGGGAAAATAGGCTACTTAAGCTTACCATTAGGCAACATTTTAAACAATGATATTGTGAAACTTGACACAGTTATATATTTATAATTTATACTAGTTTTGTTCCGCTAAACGGAACCATCAAGTCTTGAAATATTCGAGTCACTACTCTGTTCAAAAAATGACGGCAAACTACGAATGACAGTTTACACAATCTCCTCGCTTGTTGAGAAATTTACAAGTTAGCGGATTCTTCAACAAGAAGGGGGCGGGATATGTTTACTTTGTGGCGTAGCTTCACATCAAAGTCTTATATAGGCCGCCTATAAACTCATTTAGAAGGACGGACACTCAATTCAGCTGTGACGTAGGATCTATCCCATATTTTCATAAACGTAGGCCTAAAGAGGGTGACCGGGGACGGACCGCCCCCTTTGCTCACACGACCAGTGTTTCTTCCAGGCTTTTTTTCTCCGGGGGGGGGGGGGGGGCACTTGAAATTTTCGGTGGGGGGGGGTTAGACTTTCATCGGGGGGGGGGGGGGGCGGACACTGTTAAAAGTATATATTTTCTATATAAATTATATAAATTTCATTTCGTTCGAGGGGGGGGGGGGTAGAATTTTATCGGGGGGGGGGGGGGGGGGGGAGGGTGAAGAGATGCCTGGAAGAAACTCTGCACACTACTGGGTTTACTGAAATTGTGACTGAAAGTGAATTCTAAATATGACGTAGATGAAAAGCAATTAACTGTAACTAAAGAGAACACAATGCATGAAACTATCATAATCAGATATTTTATTTTGGATCTGATTATATAAATTATACAATAAGCATGTTTCTTTTATAAACATCATTTTTTTTAAATGCGCGTAAAACCGGATAAGGAAGTGCTTTTAGAAAATTATAATACCTTTACTAAAGAAGAACATAATTAAAACAATATTTCTAGAAGCACTGCGAAACATATAATGTTACAGCATGTATGAAAACAACAATAGTGTAGTAAGCCCGGACACAGCAGGTATTGTCACATACACACACACCCACACATACACCCACACATATACACACACGCACACGAAGCTTGTAGCCGTCCCAGACAGCCCCGTTAAGCCCAGCATATTTGTCCCTATTGTCACGCCATCTGCACCACAAGGGGGAGAAAACTCACGATTCTTGTCTGGTGAAATCCGCCCTAGCTCTCCGTGAAAACTGCGTTACAGATTCCCTTCCAACCATAACACCCCCCCCCCACCTCCAAGAAGAATGGGATCACCAAAAGTTTAATTAGAATTGCATTACGTTTGTATTTAAGTCAATAAACCTTAACCCTCTTTAACTTCAGTATACATTCGAGTTAATTAAATAATTAAGTGAATATAAGGAGTAATGTACAGCTATCTACAAAAATATAATTAGAAAAGCAATCAGTTTAAGAAATATTTGTACATAAATAGATACTTTCATGTAAGAAGTGTTCACTGGTATGTCAGCCAAAGTCTATAAAATTTCTGAATAACTTGAGATTTATGATGTTTCTTTCAAGAGGGTGGAAAAAATATAGGTGCATAACAAAAGGGAAACAACCTAGGATTAACGCCCTTGATTTATGAACAACAAAAACATGTTGAACGCATGTTCTATATATTGTGTAAAAGAAGACTGAAGGCGCCTTAAGTGTATAAAATCAACAGTCAAAGACATATGAGACAGTTAAACTTACTTATTGCTGAATGGGAAACTCCATACCAACTTGGCTACAATAAAATTTAACAGTTAATTAGCATATCTGTCTTTAAAAAAAAAAACGTTAAGACTATACATAGTGGTTTTATTTTTTTTTTTTTATACTGTTAAGGTCAGGGTTAGGATAACGGCCTTGACCAGGACAAGTTTAGCATTACTAGCCAAAACAGCTTAGATACAACCTACCGGCTTACTAATACCGAGGGCTTATATCCCCGTATATACATGATACACTGGTGTGGCTAAATGTTTAGTACTGAAAAAAAAAGGTTTTGAGAAAATATCAATGTAAAACAAGCTAAAGGTTATTTGAACGGCCATATCAAGAATTAACGTAGTAGTTACGTATAACTTAGTGCGATGTTGTTTACGCATATTTTATCGCTGTTATATTAACGGAGTTAAGTCTTCAGTCTGTATAGAAATAAAAGACGCTGTCTACTGTCTATGGGGGTATATCCAAGCCAAAGTTGTCAACACATTAGACGATTTATTTTTCCCTATCATCATCATCATTCCTGTGGACCCCTAAAAGAGCACAATGACGAAACCGAACCTCTCCATAAAGCTAAGTGATGCGGTGTGGTAGAGGGTGGGAATGAGAAGCCAAGTATATAGGCTAGATACAAGATGTATGCAGGATGGTAGGATGAGACGTTTGTCACGGGGGTAAAAAATACAGGCCATTTCACAGTAGTGATAGGCTATGTATGCAGAAAGTGTGCGGAATAAAAGCTGGAATTTTTTTTCAAGCAACTTAAATGGATGAAAGGATCGGTTAGTAGAGCTTACGACTAATAACTCGAAAGTCTCCCGTTCGGATCCCGGGCTCGAGTCTAAAGAAATAGGATATCCCCGAGTCCACTCAGCACTGATGGGTACTAAGCTCACATTAAGGAAACTAAGGCGACTGGAGATAGTGCCGACCACACTACCTTCCCCTTGTATGTCGAGGTAATTTAAACAGCTGAACTCAACTTCCCCATGTGTCTTGGGTACGAACAGGAAAAGATGATGAAGTGTACAATAATCAGCTTGATTATATCATGTCGTGATTTTCGTAAGAAAATATATGCATGCTGTATTTTCAGCGCGTGTAGTATTGTGCAACGGCGCCTTTCTAAACACTGCAGAGCACACATTTTACTGGTATATCCGCTTTTGTAATCTGATACAGAATAAACATTGTAAATTAGCCGGTTAAATTATTTGCAAAGCGATAAAGGGGTAATTTAAATAGGCGACGTTTTAATAGCGACATTAACATAGGCTTGTTTACACCGTCCTGACCCTAGCTTTAATCTCAGGCATGGCCCGAATCCTTGCCCTATTATTAGCGAAACCGGAAGGGGAAAAAAACAATTCAATAGGACACTGCCGGTGTTCAAAGAAGAATCCTTTCAACTAAGGACAAATTATATCTAGATCGGTGGTTCTTAACCTAGGTTCGATCGTACCCCAGGGGTTCGGTAAGTAAGTCTCAGAGGTTCGGCGGAAGTATAGACACACAAACAACTCATACGATTTGCAATCGGAGTTTGTCAGTGCAAACGATAAAACTATTAAGAAGGGTTCGGTGAATTCTCATATTAAACTGGTGGGATTCGGTGCCCCCAAAAAGGTTAAGAACCTTTGTCTAGATCTACCTCCTATTCAAGAAAGCGGATCTTCTAAAATTCAACTGTTTTAATTTAACACATATCATTTCGTTACAATGCATTGTAACACCTAAACTTTAATGTATCCAAGTTCTATTTTTATCCGCCGTGTAGTTAGCAAAGATGTGTATTCATGTTGCCTGTTCGCAACTCTACCTCGTCAAGCTCCTAAACAGGTTACATTACTTATCAAAAAAGAATTTCACTTTTTTAAAAAAAGACGCACATTCTCCCCGATAAAAAGGACTGGGAGTTTACGAATTACATAGGAAGTCTCAGGTCAAAAGTCAAAACCAACTTGCAACATCTTAGGGAAGGGGGTGGGGGAGGGAGGATGTTTACTTTATGACTAGTGTTAAAGTAAACTTCGCTAAAAGAAGATTGAGTTACCCGAGTACGCCCTAAATAGTCGCTATATATAGAACAAAAATACTAGTAAATGGGGTCATGTTAGGTTTTTCGTTGAGGCGTTAGTAAATATTTTTAAGGAAGAATGTATTGAAGAACGCTTAAAAGTACTTCAGTATTGACATAAACTACCCATCAATAGTAACAGCGCAGTCAACTCTTTGCATTCGTGCACGATTAAATGCCAATAGAACCTGCACTTAAAAATATGAATGAAGCCAAAATCAAGACCCATATGTAGTAGGTCGAGCCAACACAAGCAATTCTACGATGAGAAAAAAAAAACATGCTCACGTTAATATGTTCACATGAAGTAAAATATAATAACTATAAAACAAAGTGTTTTTGATAAAATGTAATTAAATAACTAAGTTTTTTCCCCCGCTGAGAACTCGGAGGGATACAAAAATTATAATGATAAAAGGTTTGTAAAAGCACTTAAGCGTAAATATTTACAAAGCCGCGTTTACAGTCAATATTCGATACATCGATAAAATGAGCTCTTTGCGCCGCATCCGTGTTTTAATGCATTGTAAAATAAAATCGATTTAGAGAGTTTTTGTCATCCACGAGTCCTTTCAAAAGCAAATAATTGGGCTGAATATTAATCCTTTCCATGCTCAACAGCAAGTTTTTATGAAGTGACTTGAATCGTACGCGTACGTCCGTGAATGACCGACGTTGTTGGAGGGATATGTCCGGTGTAACATTGATAGAAACGTGTAATGGATCATACGGCCGTGACATAGATCTAGTAGTACTCTGATTGGAATCCTTAATGAAAGTAAAATTAATGGGGGGGGGGGGGGGGGGCTGATAGATCTAGTGACATATCGACATTAGTCAGAAAACTGTGACTCGGGCAAAGTATGGTAACTGTATGGTAACTGTATGGTAACTGTAAGCAAAACACAGGAAGAAAATTGTAATGCAGAAGTAGAAAAAAAAAGTAATTAAAAATCGATTTTTATTGAACAGGTGCAACTTTAATTGAAGTAATCATTATCGTTATTAACGAGGTGAATTTTTGTTTATGTAAATGATTATTCAAAGACGGTTATTCAGAACAAATGAAAAAGTTGGAACTCAGCTTCACTGAAACAAAACAAAAATGAAGCTATTGAAAACATTCAGTGGACACACATACAAACGCACAAACACACCGATTACATGCACGACTGCTAGCTTGAAAGTGTCGAGTCTTTGAGTACACCCAGCTATAATGGATACCCTACACACATTAGGTGAATTGGGATATAACTGACCACACCATTCTTTTATATGATGGGGTGTAAAAAATAGAGGTCCACTAGATCTGGTCGATTGAACGGCAGACCCCAAAAAAAGGGTAGCTTTATATGGATTAAAATATGTAGGCTAGATAATTTAAACATTTTACGTTATTTTAACGAAACAGCGTTTTAAAAACCAAAGAAGAATTTATAAAAGAATCTAGGGATCAAGCCGTCTCTCTAGCCAAACAGGGTGGATCAAACCATGTAAAGCCAGAAAGATTTAAGACAACGATCTATCCTGATTAATAGCTACATGTATCATGGCGTGGTTGAGCTCAAGAGTACCAACCCGAAAGTCTCGATTTCAGTTGCTTGGTGTGAGACCTGAAACGCCCATGAGTTCATCCAGCTGTAATCGGTACCTGGCTCAAGGTGGGTAAAGCACGGACCGTTATTCTTTTAATAAGTAAGGGTAAAAACAAACATTAACTCATCTGCCATACGGCCCGTCAGGTTTGAAAGGGTACTTTAATTACACTTAAAACAGATAAAAATGTTTTGTAAGTTGATGCAGTAAACAAAAACAGCTACATTTAAACAATTTAACAGCAACAAAAGTAAAAAAAAAAAATAATTTAAAAAGCTAACGACGGGCTAATTATATAAAAAATTAAGGCTCAAATAAATAAAACTACAGAATATATTCGCTCGAGGGAACAATTCTTCAGATATAAAAATTTACCTTTACAATATACGAGCTGGAAAATCAGGATTGTTTTTATATCCGGCTAATATAACGCATCCAGTAATACAGCTAATGAAGTCGATTAATCCTGCTCTCTAAGAGACAATAAGCCGACAACAACTTTCAAAATTGCATTCTTCAGCCGTAGTTAAAATCGCTTTACATAAGCTTAATTTAATTTATAAAGCACACGACCAAAGGCCTGGAATGTTCGCAGTATATCAAGAATCAGGTTATAGTATTTCAGCAGACATTTATCAATGTCAAGACATGGTGAAAGAAAGCAGACCTGCAGACGGTATTAATGTTACACAAAAGAATATGGTGGCATTTATGGCGTGATCGCTCCAACGAAAGCTTTATCAACCGGAAATCACTTTTTTATTTTTTATACAGTAGTATCGGAGGACCCATTTTAAAAAAATTGCATACATTAACTTTAAATTATTCTCCTCGAACACGACACATGCATCCCCCTCCCCCAACTCTTTCCCGTATACAACCCAAACCTTTCCCGTGAACACAACAGCCTAAAGGACTAATACTAAGAGTTTTTTTTTTACACTTAAATATTAACTTGCATTAGGATTCTAGGGCTTATGTATTGTAATGAAAGCTGATATACTTTATTTATAGCGCTAAAAATAAAGCAATAGTTTTAGTTATGTTTATTAACGCTGGAATGTTTCGGTTTTTTTTTATAATGCAACCCGGGCTGTACCTTTATGTCTACATCCCTGAATAATGAGAAGTTTATTTATCTGACTGTACGTTTAAAATCCATTTTAAACTCAATGTTCCTCTGTCTTTTATATTTTATTTTATGACTGTTAAAAGGCGTTGATTAGTTACGGGGACTTAGCTAACAAGACAACTGAATGGCTCAGGGTTTATTTATCTGACGGTACGGTTAAAATCCATTTTAAAATCAATGTTTCTTTGTTTATTTTATGACTGATGGGACTGAAATCCATTTTACACTTAAATTCAAATATTTCTCGTTTTTCTCTATTATATTTTATGACTGTTAAAAGGCGTGGATTATTTACGCGGATTTAGCAATAAATCAAGCCCTTACATAAATAATCATTATCTCACATCCAACGTCATCGCACTACCCCCCGTCTCCTCTACCCACCGCCGGGAGTTTCCACAGTAAACCCGTTTGTCACTGGGTATGACGGCAACATGCCCCAGTGTCGATACGGCTCCGCCCCACAGGCACGGGTCACTGATTGGCATTGGTTATCTCCCTGCTCAACCGGTTCCAACAATACAATGTTTGACACACCAGAAAGGCTCGCATGGAGAGGGAGAGGGTGTGTCGGGGGGGGGGGAGATCTGGCTAAATACTTTCGAAAATTTCCCGCGTTGCTCATTTAGTACCATACGTAGTAGATAAAAAACGGATTAGTATTAAAGTTAGCATCGTGGTTCCATTCTTTGATAAATGACAACACGGATATGACGTAATATTGACTCCCCAACACGCGTGTTATGCAAGTTTTGGGCCCACTCTCATAGTGTTAATGATGAAAAAATTAAATGCTGATAGTTGAAGTTGAGTTGGGGTAACAATGAAATCGCACAAAAGCTTGGAGATTAGGGCTTTAAAACCTAAGCTAGGGCTGGGGGGTTAAGGCCCGTCCATCATATTGGGTGTTGGTAATAAACTCTTGTCAGTTTAAATCTTAAACCAAGCAGGGTTGAGGTTAAGACGTGTGCATTCTGAACTGAGTAGGCGGTTGGAAGTTAAGGTGTGACCGTCTTTCACGTCTCAATGGGGCGTAGAGCATGTCACATGTCTAAAAATACCCACCCCCATGTGTGAGAGACGTCATTTTTTTTCACGCCTCTGACTGTGCAGACTGTATGCCTAATATTCCTTTATTAGAACCAAAAAAATATGGTTTATTTACTACAATTTCCGTTCTATGTTAATGTGATATGACCCAAAACCTGACAGACAAAATCACCTCCTGCAAATGGCCAAATAGTGAAATTCTATGGAGTACTTTAGCCCCATTCCCACCCTCCCCTAAACGTTGCCTTTATACCTGTCTTTTAAAATAATCCAGAGGGTTGGATTAGAACAGAGACGGATTTTTAAAAAAAGGCCCAGGTGTAAGAACAATAATATAAAGGAGAGCTTACTCATTCATCTCCTAGATATATATGTACAGCTAAATTGAAACAGTTTAAATTTCATGAGATCACAAATGTGTCATAAAAGCTACTAGTTAGTTAAATTATATAATTATAAATAAATAAACATAGGGCCTATATATATATATATATATATATATATATATATATATATATATATATATATATATATATATATATATATATATATATATATATATATATATATATATATATATATATATATATATTCATTCATAACATCACCATAGGTAGTCTATGAAGGTATACACAGTTTAACCAAGACATATCTAATCTTTTGTTCTTATAAAGATATTATTAGGTTTTAGCAATAACAGAAGTAAGAGAAAAATAAAAGTGAACGATAAAACTGCTGATTGTTTGGATTAGGTTGTAACTGCTAATAAGTATAATTATAATAGCGATTAAATGATTGAATCTTCACCTTCTTGTCCTAAGTTTATAGTTTGGTTTTATGTTCTATTGTGATTCTGGTTAAACCCAGTCCTAATGGGTACCTGATTTATGTTGCATGAAGTAAATGCTGGGTATTGTAATGGAAACACAATGCCATCATATGACACATAAACAGTTCCGGCCTGGAATGGCTATATGACTAAATTAATGTAATGTTTAGTTTAGTCTTTAGGTAACACCTAACAACTGTATATATTGTATACAAATATCTTATTCAGACCATTTCATATCAATAAAGATAGGTCTAGTCTATTGATGGTTAGTGATAATTTGGGATTAAAAGTTCACTTTTGGAAATACCAGCAATTCTGACACGCTATTTAAAAAGACTTTTACCTAACAATAAACCCAATAGGCTCTAAATACTGGCAACATCCTAAATCTTTCAGCAAAGCTATTAACATTTTCAAAAGAAATTTTAAAATATTTTTAATTAAAAAAAAATCTTGAAGCTAGTAATACTTTTGGTTAGAAAATTTGGAATCTTTTTTCAAACACTGATCTGGCTTACATCAATAATTTTACAACATGTTTATAAGATAAAAGCTTGTTTTGGAATATCCCCTGATTGTAAACAGCTTCTTGTATCATAGTTGTATAGGTTAACAGTATATGAAAATTCATTGTTGTATTCTGTAGGCTTCATCAATAGTTTGCAAACCTTAATATAAATGTATATTATAAAATTTATAGATACGTAAATAAATATGCATGTATACAAACATAGAATGATAAAAGAATACAACATTGGAAAGTCTCTATGTTTAATAAGTTTAAACACACTGAAATGTTATGAAAAAAATTCAAAGTACATAGGACTGTTTTACATTGAAAATTAAATGCTTTTAACTTTTAATTACTTCCCATTTCAAAATGTCCAAGGGATACAACCTAAATCTATTTTATCAAAAGTTGTTAAAATAAAGAAAAACTCAATCCAAATAATATAAAAAAGTGGATCAATTCATAAAATACAGACAATAAAATTTGTATTTGATAGTTTGCCTTAATTTGATACTATATACATTTTGTAATTTTTTTAAAACTTTAGTTCAAATAGAAAACTAATATCGGTTATACATAATTAATTTCAAGTCAAGTTATACCAAAATTCTCGGGATTACTATTGAACATTGGGCTTTAAAACCATTTTTTAGTTTATTTTTTAAAAATGTATAGCTATTTTATTCAAAATTGGTTTGGTGTGGTCAAATAGATTGTTACAACTTACAACTTTTGAATAGCTATACAAAGTCCATGTAAGGAAGCTTAGCTTTCCTCCAGTCCAAGTAATAAATCTATTTTAATCTATGTCTCTCCCCGCCCCCTCCCTCTAAATAAAATGCTAGATCCACCAGTGTACATAGACCTATAGTGATCCCTCCCTGTAAATAATACATATCAAAAGGTGCACAGGTGAAATATTGTTTTAAAATACTTCAAGAATACTGGTAGCCCTAGTTGTAGTTTACCTGATGAGGTAAAATTAAAAAAAAAAAATTATGAGTAGGCCTATAACAGTGTATTTGATTACATTCATTCTTTTTTGCAGACTGTGTGTGTGTGTTAAAGTTTTGGTTTGAAAAAATAAAATATTCATTTGTAGATTACATTATATGTAGAACAGATTTTTATAAACTCATTTTATTTAAATAATAGATAATAACCCCCCCCCCCCCCAATCTATCTTTTCTCCAATTTCTATTGAAACGTCATATTTTTTTTCAAAAGAGTAAAATATCTTAATGTAATAAATAATATATATTCAAACCATTTTTTTTAAAGACCATCTTTAATGTAATCTGGTTACTTTGTTCAACAAAAAAAAATGAGAATGATAGATATTATATAATATCTAGATCTAGATCTACCTGTGGATAAAAACTCAACTCGACACCGTATCGTATTTGCAGGTGAGTTACGTCTGCTAAAATAGAAACTAACTAGATTTTATTTAATTGTTCAACAATCAGCCATTCACATTGTTTATTAATAATATCGGAATAATTGTTATTAATCCCGGTATGTCAAAATAGTAAAATGTTATGTAACTGTCACAATTGCAATGAAAGCATTCATTGATTTACAATGACTGGACTGTCAGAATATTCTCATCGACTCTGCCCGTTCGCGGTGCTACGGTACTGGTAAACAAGCTTAGTTATTTTTTTTATTTGATTCGCTATCGAAGTCAATTTTTTTAAAAGCACACTCGGTCAATAATTTTGCCCGATAATCATAGATCTACGATCGATTTACAAAACCAGTGTAGCTGTTAATACACAATACTTTCGTTAAATGCTAATTTCAGCAATAATTTAGAATAGATATACTTTTTTCAGCTTACCTTTGTACGGCAGCTATCCGATCTAGTCACAATCGTTTGTCGACACCGTAAAAATGTGTGTGACACAGTGTGGACGCGACGACCACTAGGTATGTGCAGATGCTAAATTTAGAATTTTCCCCATCTGCAACCGGTTTTTCAATATTTCTATTCTATGCTCAAACAGTTACGCCTGCGGTAAAATAGACGTGAAAAGGTCTAGAATTTTTATTTTATTTGAAAAGTGTGTTGGTTGCTGCTTTTTTTTAAAACTAGTATGTGTACGATACGAAATAATCTCATTTAAAATTTTAAAAACTAGATCTAGATTCTACTAAGGCTATACTTCATAGTCGGTATCACTTTAGTGTGTTAGAAAAAGAGAGATTTTCACTTTTGATTTCAAAGGTTAAAAATGTTAAAGAAAATAAATTGATAATCTGTTGTTGTCAACATCCGTGCAATTCGTATGCTTAATCTTTTGTTTTATCATCTTAGATACAAATATAGAAGAAATTAAAAATGTTGAGTATGTTAAATTAGCCCGTCAAAATGAGACATATAATTCAAAGGCAAGGTGAACTAACGCCTTATTTTTCCTTCTTTTTTTGTAATAAGAGTTAATTCCCTTTTTACGGAAGAAGACGACTCAAAACACAATATGAATTATCGGTCCTGAATTCTTCAAGTATAAAACTGAACAATGTGCTTAGATCAATCATTCTACTCAGTATTGTCAGAATGTGTTAGAGGAGGGTCTAATCTCACCGGGTGACACTTTTTAGTGGATAACACCATGGCTTAAACAGCATTTACTGCATAAACAATATTTGTTTTTTTGAGTTGAAGGAATTTGGCTACGCGAGTTACCTCGCATAGGGACGCCGAAGATTTAAAATAAAAATATTCTCTCAAATAAGGGGTCATCCATAAATGACGTCACGCTTTATTTGACGATTTTTACCCCACTCCGTCACTCGTCGTCACAAAAAGCCAGACCCCCCCCCCCCTAACAACCTACAACCCCCCCTCAAAATTGCAGTTGAATTTTTTTTAAAACATCGATATTTTTCTAAAATCTTGTCTAAACTATTAGTACTATTACAATTTATTAAAACAGTTATCTAAAACGCGAAATAACGTCTAAAATTCGTTTTCTAACATTGTTTTTTTATAATGCAAAAGTGTGACGTCGCAACATCGGACCCCCCCTCCCCCCTCCCCACACATCGTCACAAAATTACGGACCCCCCTCCCCCCTACGAGTGTGACGTCATTTATGGATGACCCCTAATCTGTAATTAATCCTTTACTTTAAAAACAACCATCTGTCTACAGTACATTTCAAACAATTAAAAAAGGTAAAAATGTCTTCCGCCCCCCCCCCCCCCCCGAAAATTCGAAGTGCCCCCCCCCCCCCCCCCGGGAAGTCTGGAAGAAACACTGCTGTCCCTGTTCAATGATAGAACTTAAAAATTAAGTTTTTGAACAAATTGTAGGCTAGTTGATTCCACCTACTCTTTAATACAAAATTATTTATAGCACAACTTGTGTTTTGTTTCACTGCAAACTACTATAATAATTCGCTTCGCTTAGTATATTTGACAAAATACTAGCAACTACTTTGATATAAATGAAGTTTTATTGTAGTTTATATGAAAGGGTAGTCTATGAAGAAGTTATATGGCGAATTAGGACGATGGGGAAGAAGGGGCAGTAAAATTCGTCGTATCTATTAAAATGTCCGGAATCCTTAGTTTGCTGTTACTACGTATATATATATATATATATATATATATATATATATATATATATATATATATATATATATATATATATATATATATATAAATAAATAAATATATATATATATATATGTATATATATATATATATATATATATATATATATATATATATATATATATATATCTGCAGAGGGCTTTTGAATATTGTTTATTTATATTAGATTTTTCCAGCTGTAGGGATGGGGGAGGTGGGGACACATTCAAGCGCCCCTGGTATCAGCCACCCCAGTCTATCTTGACGCCCCTTTTCTTGTGCAGTTCACGAAACGTGGACCGGGTCATCCAAAACCATTTCTGGTCGTCTGCGTCCGTGCACGGGGCGAGCGCCGGCCTTGACCTTTCGCGGCCAGCTTCCAGACACAAGCCGGTTTCACCGCTGACCAGTCGCTGTTCCTGAAATTCAAAGAAAAAATTCACACAGAACTAACATACACGTTTAGATCTTAACTACTGGTTTGTTGGTACAAGAACAATGCAAGCGCATGTTAATCGTAATCAAAAGCGAGGATCAAGTATATATACTTATATATATATATATATATATATATATATATATATATATATATATATATATATATATATATATATATATATATATATATATATATATATAATATATAATATATATATATAAATACACACACACACACACACACACACACACATATATATATATATATATATATATATATATATATATATATATATATATATATATATATATATATATATACACACACACAGTGGAATGAGTAAATCCTCTTCTCCCTCTAATTTAAGAGTAAGACTATCTTTGTGCTTTCTGATCTTACCCTGTCGTAAATCCATGTATTAAATGGCTTTGGGTTAGGTCTTCTTTTACTGAAGATCTCGACATCAAATTGGTGATTTGCTCCCACCGTGGCGGGGCCGACCCCCAGGGCTGTATCAATACACTCTACTGTCCCTCTGGGTCCTAGGCGCCAAATCTGTGTTGAATTATTCCACATAGTATGATACATCCGTCTCTCGTTATGGGGATCAAATTACGCGGGTATTAAGCCCTACTTAGTACTTATTGCAGGTGGATATAAATAGGTACTGTACCTCGAGAACATTAAATATAGAACAGTTTTCGAGTCGTGGAAATCTGTCATCGACAGCAGTTTGTAAGCACGTACGGCTTAATTTGTTCTCTATCTGAAAATAGTTACAACGCGAATCATTTAAGGTCATTGGTTGCTTCCCTTTTCCATAGTTTAAAAATGATTGAAAACATTAATATTAAAATTGTCTTAATAGTAGATGATGATAATAAGCCACTATTTGAACATAAATTTATAAAGATTTTTAAAAGTCTAAAACACTTACCAGCCCCAGGTAAAAACCACCGTCATCTATTTCCCACCAGAGTTCCGGATGAACGTTGTTCAAATACCACTCAAAGTTGTGGCATCCTAATGACTTGCGTATCTCTTTCCTCTCTGTAACGTCACCAATATCTGCCTTGAGAGAGAGTGCTGCCTTACAATACTTACATGTATGTGTAGGGTTCGCGCATATGAGTGTGTGAAGGGGGTGGGCGGGGGGACAGACTCTAATACATAACTATTTGACAAACTATGCCACTGTCTCAAAATTATCGGATTTCAATATCTGGAAAGTGTTAATTGTTTTTATTTATTCTTTTTAATTTACATAATAAAAAAAGTTCCGAATAGTTCTTTTGTGTGGTCATGTGTATATTTAGTGTTGTACGGAAGAGAGGGGTGTTCTAGATATAAAGTAAAGTTTTAAAACCGCTCCCCCTACCTACGCAACTAATTAGCACTATTTAAATATATTTCAGTTCCATTGTATTAATAATAAAAACCAACACAACGGAACACTTTACTATGTTGTATGCGATCCTTTCATAGAACGAGTGCTTGAACCTGTCCATCCACACCTCCGCTACCCGGATGGAATTCTTCACGGTGATCTCTTTTTTATTGGGGTACTGGACTGGCGATTTGTCCCGGAACATGTGGGCCACGTGAGAACATCTTGACCACTGCAGTGACCCGCCACACATCCACACCTGTGGGTTTTAAAAAGAGCACCAAACAAAAAGGTCAACAACATCTCTTTGGTCAAATCAACAATCACAACATTTAGTCAAAGATTCAGCCTTACAGAATGTGATGACGGTCAGCCCCTGAAATTTTTTCAAAACATGAAATTGTTGTTTTAAACCAGGGGTCTCCAAACTTTTCAGTCCGAGGGCCGCATTAACTATCGAATTTCAGTTCGGGGGCCAGTTTCTTCCAGGCATGTCTTTGATTTTTCTGGGCAAACTTTTTCAGCAATCACCAACAAACAATTTTCCTTGGACAAAAAGATCTCCGCGGGCCGGATGAGAGGACTTCGCGGGCCGCATCCAGCCCGCGGGCCGTAGTTTGGAGACCCCTGTTTTAAACGAAAATGATGAACATAATTTGGCCTGAGAAAATTATCAATCGCCGAAGAATGGGGAAAAACTGGGCACAATCTTATTGGTAAAGATATACGGAAATGCAATTGGAGATACATTGGATATACCTTGCGCAAACCAACTAGCAACATCACCAGACAGGTAGGATATTAGAATCTCAAGAAAAACAAGGAATGTAGCCGAAAAAAACTTGGAAAAAATCAGTTGTCAGTGAAGAACAAGCAGCCGGAATGTCGTGGACCTAACTTGGAGGAATCTCCCAAAAACTGAGTACGATTGAGAGGTGTCGTTGCGTCCCTGTGTTCCGTATATGGGTACACGGGAATGATGATGATATAATAACATATGACATAGTTGCTATTATTACTATCATAATCGTAAAATTAGGTACGAATTAGTACTAAAATAAAAACTCGAGATGTCGTACAATCCCCAACGTATGGCTTATGTACTAAATCATATATGTATTATACTATAATACATATGAAAGAGATCTCTATGTTTTTTCCGCCCCAATCGTAAAGTAGCGGGTCATAACCTCCTAGAGACAGAAACCATTTTCTCGAGATGTAAAATCTTCAACATAATATATTGTAGTATCTACCTTAAAAGAGATCTCAATGTTTTCTCCACCCCAGCCGTAAAGTAGCGGGTCATAACCTCCTAGAGACAGAAACCAGTTTCTCGAGATGGCGTACAATCCACCAGGCATAGTAGGCGACCTAATGCAAATATGATGAATACATAGTTACGTTTGAAGGCGAAATAGTTGGTCTTTAAAACAACTTCAATTCAAGACATCTGTTTCTATTCGATGGCGGTTCTTTCACTTTTGGTCCTTTTACCTAAATTTTAATCTCCGTTAATTTTCGTCGTTAAATATTAGTTCACACCTTTTTTTTTTTTATTTCTATAAAATGCTTTAGACCTACTAAACGAAGAGTTGTTTAACTTTGGAGTTGTCTCTCCTAGAAGAGTTGCTGTCCCCAGCTGTCGCGCTTCATCTGCCTGAAGGTGTGAACTCGGGACTTTTCGGTTTAGCTACATTTTGAAGTTAAACTTTTTAACTTTTTACAACCCCCTCCCTGTCGTCACACATCGTCACAATCGTCCGATCCCCCCAACCCCTCGATGTGAGACGTCACTTATTGAAGACCCCCCCCCCCCCCCCCCCCCCAACAGACAAGTACATTCCCAACTAACCTAAGGTAGAAGTCCTTGTTCCCGCGAGGGGCGGGCCTCATCATCCAGGTGAAGAGCAAGGTGTTGATGTCCAGCGAACCAACAGGTACATCGTCTGCGGCCAGCTCTACGGCAAACGTGTGTTTGTTGATGGTCTCGATCACAGGGAAGGTCACCGTTCGCGGGTTGGTTGTGATTGGGTGGATCAGCGGCTCTATCCAACCTGTAGGAGTGGGTGGGATTAAATAGACAAAAGCCGCTAACAAACATGCTGGGGAAATGGCTGGACTACACAGATCAAAGCCTATATCAGACTTACAGAAAATTAAAGGATTAAATAGACAAAAGCCGCTAACAAACGTACTGGAGAAATGGCTGGACTACACAGATCAAAGCCTATATCAGACTTACAGAAAATTAAAGGATTAAATAGACAAAAGCCGCTAACAAACGTACTGGAGAAATGGCTGGACTACACAGATCAAAGCCTATATCAGACTTACAGAAAATTAAAGGATTAAATAGACAAAAGCCGCTATCAAACATACTGGAGAAATGGCTGGACTACACAGATCAAAGCCTATATCAGAGTTACAGAAAATTAAAGGATTAAATAGACAAAAGCCGCTAACAAACATACTGGAGAAATCAAAGTCTCCATCAAACCTACCGGAAATTGCTTGATCTTATAGTTGAATTAGTCGATTGCATTGACTAATTTTTACTACATATACGTATTCGCTTCTTAAACAAGCTTAAAGTGCCGGTCTACAAATCAAAAAATTTATTTAAATAAAAAAATATATATTGAGTATATGGTTGTCGCAAAGAACGAAGAATTATTATTATGAGGGTTAAATTAGATTAAATCACCAAGGAAAGGGGAAAGTAGGTCTGCGAATGATATCTTGAAGAAGGACAGTAGACAGAGTTTCTTCCAGGCATCTGAAGAAAGTCTACCGCCCCCCCCCCCGAACGAAATTAAATTTATATAGAAAATATATACCTTTAACAGTGTCCACCCCCCCCCCCCCCCCGAATAAAGTCTACCCCCCCCCCCCCGAAAATTTCATGTGCCCCCCCCCCCCCCCCCCCCGAAGAAAAAAGTCTGGAATAAACACTGACAGTAGAAAAAGCGGTAAGGACTGCCGTGCTTACATTGGGTCAAACTATTAAAAGAGAACTGTCCAAAACCTAGTCCGGTGGAGAGGTGTGGCTGCAGCACTAGCTCCCCGGGGGGCCATAAAGGAAGAATAAAATCGCCAAGAGTGTCTAGCGGTCCATATGTTTGACAAAGACAATGGTCGCAAGAAAAAAAACCGAATATTGTGTAGAAAAGTTAAAGCGATTTAGTAAAACATTCTTTAACTGCGCCGATTTTTTTTGTAGAGTATGCCCCTATTCGCAAAATTCAAGAATTATAACAATGCGTAAATTTGGTTTTAAAAAAAAACAAGTAGATATATAATTGATATGAAAACGATTTCTTGTGTCACAGACCGTCAAAAGCATTCCACGTGGGAATCTAAAAAGATAACGACGTCACCCGCTTGCCAACTTCGCCCCCCAAATTTCTGGCTTCTATCAGACCGAGATGTCGCTTAGCCCCGGATGAGACGGACTTCTCTGATTGGCTGAATGTAGATTTCAAGAGGAAGTTGTAAGTAATCTGTAAAGAAATACACATGTACCCATGGTTAGTAATGGGGGCGGCGTGGAAGAGTGGGGACCCCCCACCCACCCCAGGATGAAAATAGAAAAAGATGTAAATAGAAATTATATTCATTTACAATTCAGCCTAATAGTGTGATGTTGAAATAAAAAATTATATATATATATATATATATATATATATAATATATATATATATATATAATATATATATATATATATATATATATATATATATATATATATAAAACACACGTTATACAGGGGCAAAAATCGTTAAAAATACATTGACCATTGTATATTGTTGACTGTCCATTAAAGTTTTGTCCATTAAAATTCCATGTCGGCCTTTTTTAACTATCGGTCTTTTGTCAACGACGGCATTTGATCGAGTTACTGACCTAATGTAGAGAAATCGTCTATGAGGATGATCTCTTCCAACAAATGCGCGGGCGTGTGGTCAATGATGCTGTTGATTGTCCGGAGCAGGATCGCCCACTCTTCGTTACAGAAAGTGATGACGACGGTGGACGGTAGGAGATTCTTGTAGTCTTGTATGCACCTAATTAAAAAATAAAAACCGTTGCGGGTGGGGTGGCGGGTCAATATGGGAAGAGACAATTTCTGGAGGTTTGGTGCTAAAAAAAAGGGGTGTAACCTTTATTCTGTATTTGCCAGGGCTTTTTTTGTGAGGACGTATGATGACGTGAAATATGAAAGGGGGGGGGGGGGGGGGGGGGGGTAAGAGTTTGGCTAGAATTGCGTGACGTCAAATGTTTATGAACGCCTTCTTAATGGCCAGCTAGGTTCCTGGCAACGTCTCATCATAATCGTAAATTTTACTGGCATGTGTACGATATAAGTAATGCTTTGTTTAAATCAGGGGTCTCCAAACTTTTCAGTCCGAGGGCCGCATTAACTATAAATTTTCAGTTCGGGGGGCCAGTTTCTTTCCATGTATGTCTTTGATTTTTTCTGGGCAAAGTTCCTCAGCCATCACCAACAAACGATTTTTCCGCGGACAAAAAGATCTCCGCGGGCCGGATGAGAGGACCTCGCGGGCCGCATCCGGCCCGCGGGCCGTAGTTTGGAGACCCCTGGTTAAATCCAGGTTTGGCCTTTTGCGTACAGCTAACAAAATAAACTTTCAAAAAAATGCTCAGTTAACTGTCCACAAATTTATTTTTCAAAGAAAAATTATTGTGGAAAAAATAATACGTATAATAAATCTTTTACTGCTGAAATTGTACGAGAATTACTACATGATTCATAAATCCTAATGAATAACAAGGGGGAATTACTCCTAATTACTGTAAACCAAAAGCTACTCACTGAGGAGATCTGGCCTTAGGTAGTGACCGGTGTAGAGCTATTTTTCTGCTCACCCATTCGTCGAAATAGTGGTTCTCAAAATCTTTTTGTTTTTGGCTCCACTCCTCTGGAGTCAGGTCGTCTTGCTTAAAAAGGTAGGCACTTCCGTTTTCACCTGCAATTAAATGGCATTTTTAAATTTAATAATTTTTTTTTTTACAAACTTCAGTAATTAAATTACGCTTTCTTTGCCCATTTTTATTTTCATTTGACCCACGCTTCTTTGTCCCATCTTTGATGCTCATCAAATTACTTTTACCACATTTTAGCAACCAATTATTGTTTGTGCTGATTTGTCATTTAATTACATTTAATGTTGTTTATACCAATGTTTTTATACATTTTTTTAAAATTAAATATTAAATTAGTCTTAAAATTTAATTTTCAAGCTAAACATTGTTAATATTATTGAATAATAAAATGGGAGATAACTATAGATAGGGGCGGCCACTTTTTTTCTAGAAAATCTAGTGTTCACGTCGAATGATTTTTCATCTATATATATAATTCTCTTCTGAGAGACGCTAGAAAACAAGCTGTAAGCGCGCTCCCCTACTACTCCCACCCCTACATGGTCTTAGTGAGCTGTGGTTCACTCTAAATGTTTACAAACAGAGCCGGGTTTAGTGACGACTATTAGGGGCAGGAGGGGGGGGGGGGGGGGGGGTTATCGTCCTTAACGAGCTACTTATAGTGTTTTAAAGAAATATTTTCAGTGGCAGCGTTGGTAGTGTCGAATTCACAAATTATGAATAACTGAAAAGTAGAAAAAAACAACAACTCGGCGTATGATATGCCGCGGGTCGGCTCGTAGTAAATATTGTTCCATTGATAAATCTCACATTTTCAGACTATTTATAACCAAACGCAAGATTTTAAAACGTAACATAACCAATAGTACCTGGGGCGTCAGGGGCGTTATATTCTATGAAGGGAGGCAACTGGATATTGCAGCCACTGTAGTCCGCGTTCTTGCTGATCTCAACGCTGGAGTTGTCCAAAATCTCCCCAAGAAAAACATCAACAAACCTATGAGGGGGATTACAACGGGCCACATGCGGACTGAGCTGAACCCTCCCTGATTTGATGAGTTTTGAACCTCCCTCTGTATGTTGTCTGTGATGATAGGATCTGTATCCAACAAAACTCACCGTTTCGAGAAAAATGAAAAACAATGTTATGAACCTTAGTTTGTATTTTCTACGAAAGAATGGCTCGGTAGATAAACATGTCTGTTTATTATTTACTTATATACTTTTCTATGTCTATTGGCACGTAAAATTAATTCTCTCTCAACAATCTTTAACTGCATTTGATATGGGAGAGAAATCCATGTAAGATTTTGTTAGGTTACACTTTAGAGGTGCATCTTGTAAAACTAAAATTGACATGAATTTTTTTAAAATAAATTCTATATCGAAACAGCGATTTTATAAATATTTTTTAATTAAAGATAATTGTTTTTAAATCCCAAAAAAAATTCCTAAAAATTATAAAACATGACTACGAATTTTAGATGTGATGAAAACGAATCATTGAATGCGTAAAAGCTCTGATAGAAAAAAATCACTTGTCGGAGGTATATCTGAGCTGGTGAATTAACATACAACCAAACATCGAGGGGAAGACAGCAGATGGCATCGATCTATGTGAGCATGTTATGACTTTGGGGGGGGGGGGGGGTGATAAACAATGTGAAGTAAATTATAGCACACACAGTTGATAGGATAGTATAGGCTGGGACGGGATAAAGGTGTCGTCTCTATCAACAAACTCTCCTATTGCATTGGGTGTGATGAGCAGCTTTCTTTCTCCAATCTAGAGGCAGTCGAATCCAAACCCTTTCAGCGGTATATATATATATATATATATATATAATATATATATATATATATATATATATATATATATATATATATATATATATATATATATATGCAGGGTGTCTACAACGGTCTCACTCTATGTTGTAACTATCAAAGGCAGTGTTACATAACATATCTCTCTACTAACAACCCCACCCCTCATATACCACTATATAACAAAAGTATACAACCATCCCCCTATTTTCTGTCATATGTGTTTAACGATCCTTGATCATTTTGGTCATGTGGTACGTGCTAAACAAAAACCAATTATTTTAACGTTATGTGTGAATTACAAAACAACAGCACATGTTTAATGAATGGGTATCAATTTCAGGTTACAGAGCATTCGTATCCAATATTTGTCAAGTGTCGCATTACATACTAGCTGAAACATTAGGAGAGTTTTATTGATTAAATGTTATATGCATTGGTCAGGCTGTTAGTCATCTAGTTTACCAAGAATAAGAGGCGTGGTGACTGTCAGTTTAGCCCCCCCCCCCCCCCCCATAACATTTTATATCTACATACTTCACTTATGACTCCAGGACCAGACTTTTAATCTATACAGTGCACAAAGAAACGATGTAATATGTTTATTGCGTTAAATTGGCGTTATCAATAATGTCTGTTTAAAATTATATTTTGAATTATTTTAATTTAATTATTACGCAGGCGTCACATTTTGCATGAGCTTAGTTGAAAATTCAGAGTTAGATTTTTCAGTTTGAGTTGATTTATGTCCAGCGAAATCTTTTTGTCGTGTCTTTGTAAACAATCCCGAAATAGTATCCTGTTGGGTTATATTTTTGACAAAAACAAGTCACAGGCCAGTTCGTTGGATTACACTTTGATCTGGAGATATGACTCCATACCAGTAGCAGTTTTAAATGATTGGCATAAATTAGGGAGGATTCCAAGAACTGTGTTTACTATAATAGATTGACGACAGAAGCCTGTGGTTGTATATAACACATTTAATGGGTCTACACTACCACAATGGGTTAACACCAGAGAGGACGGAAGGAAGTACACAAGGGGACATCAACTCAAGATAACAATATTATAAAATATAACTAATACAGAGAGAGAGTGAGTTCCCTTGACCCTCACAATTATTTTCAATCTATTACATCCCTTTACCCCTTAGAACACAATAACACATCTCTCAATAGAACAATTGATAGTCTAATCCTAAAATCACCAATTATATTGTAACATGAACACTATGGTAGATTACATCCTTACAAACAATGCACAATATGCCACAACATAATCAAGATACAAAACAATAATGTCAAAGTCCTTTTGACCTTTAAAATCATAGGTCTAACCTTATTTGGGACTTTGATTGTCCCTGCTTGACCTTCTCAGTGGCTTTTGATTTGGTGACTCAAGATTCTGACCATCTGGATTCTCTATCTCAGGAGGTCTAGGATTTAAATCATTAACTCCAGAATTTACATTTTTCTGACTCCAGACAACTTGGTTCACCTCATATCAACAGAACTTGGTTGTTGAACAAACTGAGTTGGTGTGAACTGATCAGACTTGGTGGGATTGACAGATTCACACTTTATTATCTGCACAAGTTATTTTTAAACTTGGTCTGCATGTCTACGGACAATAAGTCCATCATTTGTTTTTTTACTTTATAAGACACAGGTCCTGTACATTGAACAATTTGACCTGGTATCCATTTTTTCCTTTCTCCCATAGTTTCTTAGATACACATTATCATTAACACCAAATTCTCTTTCAATGTGTGTTCTGTCATGATTTTACTTTTTTTTATTGGCATCTGGAAAGTATTATGCTGTTATTCCAGATCCTTAATTGACATAGATTTCTTTTGACTGATCAATTTTCTCAGGTAATCTGATAGTGCTTTCCTGGTAACCAAAAATACTGTTTATGAGTAATATTCTGGACCATATCACTTTGCAACTGTGATCCAGTATTTGAAGTGGGTGTATTAAATTGCAAAAATCTTTTCTTCTTTTGATGTTACCCTTTTAGTTTCTGTAAGTGCTAATGAATGTTAGCAAAGGTTGTTTGATGATCACATTCCTTCTTACTAATGTTATTCTCTTTAAAACATTTGAAATTGCCCATATCACCATAATCATTTATTAAGTTACAAATACTTTGTTTAGGCAATTCTGACTGATAATGGACTTGCATCTTCTCCATCTTTTATATTATCTTCACAAAGGGTTTTATTTTCTTATTTTAATATTGGGCCTTAAGAGTCATCATTCACCCAGACTCTTCAGGCAAACCATTCTTACAGTACTCATATACTTTTATTAAGCACCTCATCTTTTTTGTGTTTCTTCTTCTCTTTAATATCATTCACATTTAATATTGGAGTTATCCATGATAGTGAAGAGAACAAATACATCTTCTGGGTACATAGCTCAGGCTTCTTTGGTTCTTTTTTAAAAGGTAATTCTACTAAGACTATCTGCACTATTCTCAGATCCAGGGTTTGTTGTATCTCTCAATTCATAATTGTATGCAGTTAGTGTGATAGCCCCATCTTTGAATTCCTTGGTTGAGGCATGCTCAGGTAGGGGTTTTGTTTCTTTCCTCCAAATAAACCTAGCAATGGTTTATGATTTGTAAAAGATGGTGAACTTCCTACCAAACAGAAACTTATGAAATTTCTTAAACAACACCAAAAAATGATGGCCTAAGCCTTCTTCCCTATCTAACTGAGAATAATTTTTTCTCAGGCCCTGGTTCAAAAAGATCTAATGGCAAAAGCAATGGGTCTGTCACCCCCTTCTTCATCCATGTGGGACAAGACTGCTCCTACACCATCTGTGAAGCATCACATGTTAATATAAGTCTTCCTTTTCCCTGGGTCATAGTGAGTTAGTAAGGTGTCAGAAGGACAAAGCCTCTTTCTTGCTGTTAATATAAAAGCAGCTTCTTGTTGTTTACCCCCCAGTGCCAAGTTGCATTTTTCTGTAGCAGCTTGTACAGTGGTTGATTAGTGTTACCAGACAGATTTCCTATGAACTTGCAATGATTTATATTTTATTAGCCCAAAAAAGCTCTTAGTTGTTGTTGTTGAGGTGATTTTCAGGTTTGGTTGTGCTTCCTTAATGGCTTTTGTTTTCTCAGGTTGAGGTCTGATACTTGCTTGCTTAATATATAACCAAGAAAACTAATTTCTTATCAGCATGAATTGACATTTATCTTTGTTTATCTTTTTAAACCTTTTTCACCAACAATTGTTCCAAGACCTTTAAATCACTTTATCAGTGGTTTTAAGATGTTCAGTGTCATTCTTACCAGTTATGTACACATTGTCAAAGTACACACAAAACATTTGGAATGTCCTTAAAAAATACTGTCCATGACAGCTAGCTTGGAAAATTCCAGGGCTGGATGATATGCCAAAAACATAGTCTTTCATATTGGTAGAGGTCCTTTATGTGTGTTTATTGTCGTATAGACTTTTGAAATCTGGATGCAGTTCTAGTTGAGTGTAAGCATAGACTCAAAGTCTAATTCAGTGAATTTGTCTCCTCCTGCCAAATTCAAAGAAATTTCCTCAATGTTAGGTATAGGGTAACCTAATTTAGCTCTATTTGCTTATTCAGTGTAGTTTTATAGTCTCCACAAATTCTTTATAGAACCATCCTTCTTTAACA